>NC_083389.1:3700000-4000000 GCF_031755915.1 Ziziphus jujuba | reverse complement strand
CCACAACAAAATGGTGTTTGTGAGAGGAAAAATAGGACCTTGATGGAGATGGCAAGGTGCATGATACATGAGAAGAACATGCCAAAGAAGTTTTGGGCCGAAGCCATATACACGGCTAGCTACATCCAAAACGGAGCATACACCAAAGCCAATGAGTCCAAGACACCCTACGAGATATGGTATGGAGAAAAACCATCTTTGGACAACATAAAAATCTTTGGAAGTGTTTGTTTTCTTCATGTTCATCCACACATGAGAGACAAGCTTGACAACAGGGCAAATGTGGGCATCTTGGTCAGCTTTAGTGAGGTTACCAAAGGTTTTAGGGTTTTCAACTTGGAAACCAAGAAACTTGTGGTAACAAGGGATGTGAGGATTGATGAAGATGCTGTTTGGGATTGGACAAAGGAGGAGCTTCTTGTCCACGAAGATAATGCTCGGTTGGATGATGTAGAAGAAGAAATCAATGACAATGACAATGAAGAAAATGAAGATGATGAGGAGGATGCACTTAAGACCATTGGAGCTGAATTCGAGATTGAAGATGGTGTTAAAGGAGAAAGGCCATTGTCTGAAATATATGAAAGGTGCAATGTTGCCTTGAGTGATCCTACCAATGCTCAAGAAGCTATGCAAAAGAAAGAGTGGATGGAGGCCATGCAAACCGAAATGGATATGATAGAAAAGAATGAAACTTGGTCTTTGGTTTCTAAACCTAAAAACAATAAACCAATTGGTGTAAAGTGGATCTTTAGGACCAAGTTCAACCCGGATGGAACAATATGCAAGCATAAGGCAAGGCTTGTGGCAAAAGGCTATGCACAACAAGCGGGTGTAGATTATGGAGAGACGTTTGCACCGGTTGCAAGAATGGAGACCATAAGGCTCATCCTATCCATCTCGGCCTCAATGTCATGGAAGGTGTACCACCTTGATGTAAAGTCGGCTTTCTTGAATGGTGTGCTTCAAGAGGAGGTTTATGTCAAGCAACCCGAGGGCTTCATTGTTCAAGGACATGAGGACAAAGTCTACCATCTACACAAGGCACTTTACGGGTTAAAGCACCTAAGGCTTGGTATGGCAAGATTGATGGTTACTTGACCTACCAAGGTTTTAGGAGGAGTCCAAATGAGCCAACACTATACATAAAGAATGAAGAAGGCATGATTGTTATCTCACTCTATGTGGATGATTTGTTGGTCATGGGTGAAAATGAAAAGAATGTGGAAGTTTTGAAAAATGAACTTGAAAAGGAGTTTGACATGTCAAGCCTTGGTGAAATGAATTACTTCCTTGGAGTGGAAGTGATGGAATGCTCTAGGGGTATTTTCATATCTCAAGAGAAATACATCAAAGATCTTTTGAAAAAGTTCAACCTTCATGAATGCAAGCCATTGTCAACACCAATGAGCCAAGGAGACAAATACAAGAAGGAGGATGGCACACCAAAGGTAAACCCGACCCTATATAGAAGCACGATAGGAAGTTTGCTCTATGTATGTTCATCAAGACCAGATATTATGCATGCCATGCAAGCACCATCCCAAAACCATTTTGTAGGTGCCAAAAGTATTCTTAGATACTTAAAAGGAACACAAGACTTTGGAGTTTGGTATGATAGGCAAGATGTGATGAGATTAATGGCCTACTCGGATAGTGATTGGGCTGGATGCTTGGATGATATGAAGAGCACTTTGGGGTATCTTTTCTCACTTGGTAGTGGACCATTCTCATGGAATGCAAAGAAGCAAGCAACAACCGCTCAAAGCACCGCCGAAGCCGAGTACATTGCTTGCTCTTCATGTACAAATCAATGCATTTGGCTTAGGAAATTATTGGAGGACCTTGGTTATCCTCAAGAAGGTTCAACCATCATCAAATGTGACAACACTTCAGCCATATCAATAGCCAAGAACCTCGTTCAAGATGGAAGGACAAAACACATATCGGTGAAGTATCACTCTTCTTCACCAAGCCACTTCCAAAAGCAAGATTTGAGACCTTGAGGAAGCTTCAAAATACTTCAAGCAAGAACACCAAGGAGGAGTGTTGAAATTTGGTGATCTTGCCACAATGTGCAAGGTAGTTCGGTTACACTTGCACTCTTTGTTTTGCAACATCAAAGACCAAACATTATTTATGTTTATGCGTTTTATTTTATCTTCTAATGTTTAAGAACAATATCCTTTTGTAATGCCCTAAGCTTTTTATATAGCTTAAGGCCTTTTTGTCTAGTTGCTGGAATTGTATTTCCAGCAACATAAGTCCACTTCCTTGGATGCCGTTTGAAATAGGTTTTGGATTTGGATCTAAATTTTGGATATGATAAAGTAGATATGGAGATGAAGCAGTAGAAAAAAGAATGGCCCACTTTGGAGCTGGGAAGGCTGAGTTAAGCCCAAAACAATCTGACCCTTGTGCAGTTTTGTTGCCCAGGAAACTGGGCAAAACTGCCTCGGGTTTGATTACTTTTGAATGGGTAAATGGACTTTGGTTTATCTTGTTTTAGGCTAGAACATATTTAAAATATTCAAAAAGGTTTCCCTCCAATTTTCAAGTCAAATGGAGCTGCGTTTCAAATTCAAATACCTTAGACAAGCTGAACTGCCCAATAAAGAACGTTTTTTGCATGGCCAGCACATTGATCAGAGTTAGTTGAGGTAGTTTGGCTTGGTTGGTTACTTTTAATGCTTTTGTATTTATTGCTCAATATGGAAACATGCCTTATTGTCTTTTTGATGTATTTAAAAGTATGAAAATTGTAATGAAAAACGTTGAGAAAGAAAATATTAAAAAAATAGATTTTTAAAAACAACATTTTTGGCTCTCCCTCTCTCAACTACTACATTTTGTTTTCTTCTTTTTCCCAAAAGCTAACAACCTTCTCAAGAACCCGAAACCTCCATTAAAACCAGAAAAAAACTTAACAAACCGAAAAAAATAAAATCAAGAACCAAGAACCAACAACAATCATTCTTGACTAACACCTTGAATGATTGTGCTCTAGGGTACAACAACATAAACCTACACCAAATTCCATCACAAATATGGACAACGGTCAGCATGAAATGGTTCCAACTCTTTATGGATTCAATGCATATGCCTAAGAGGTCATGGAATCAAGTTAAATCAGCCTCAAATGCAATCAAAAAGGGATTTTATGGACAGCATCAACAATTTGGCCGAATTTGTTGTATTGCTTGCTGACTTTACTGTATTTTACTGTATTAGCCTTTTCTTATTTTTCCAAGCATGGGCAACGTGTGGGACTTCATATTCAGCTTATTTGGCATCCTAAAAAGCATCTAGAAGCTGATTTGGAGCTCAGAGAAGTCAAAGATTGATCAAAGTCAACTTGATCAAAAGGCTAGCTTTTTTAGTTTCCTAATTTGTTTTTACTTTTTGTTTTAGGAAACTACCATTATTTTTTGGCTTTTATTTATTTATTTTCTGGACAAATAACTTTAGCAAGGTTTTTATTTTATTCTTTCCATTGTAAATTAATTAATTCCTAATCTAATATAAAGGAATTAATTAATCAAACTTAGATTAGGAAAGGAAGTATAGTTTCGGCCAACTAGGTTTCTTTATGTGTGGTGGCCGGTTTTCTTTATGTTTTAGGGTTTTATTTCGTGGCTTCGTAACTTATTTAACTGCTTATTTTTCATTAAGAATACAACTTTGATTTGATTAAGAAAACACTTGTGAGATTAATTATATCTTCGTTCTTTGAGAACACCTAAAACACCATTAGAGAATTGGCTACTTTAGCTTGACTTATCAATAGGTTTTCCATCCCCTATTGTAGCGTCTACATTATACCAAGGTTTCTAACCACAGGTTGGTTAGGGGTTGAGGTCCATTCCATTAGAACTTGAACTTAATTAAGATCCGGGCTAATATAATACGGGTTTAGGAGCAGGTCGTCCTAGGTTCGTATCAATTTATACAGGGGGTAATCAATCTCAACGGAGCCTGTCCATACATGAAGATACAAAGCCTATTCTAAGCATCCAAGTGATGGAAGCCGATACGGACCCAAGTAGCAGTTTTGGTGCAAATATGGACAACGGGCAGCATGAAATGGTTCCAACTCTTTATGGATTCAATACATATGTCTAAGAGGATATGGAATCAAGTCAATCCAGCTTCAAAGGAATTCAAAAAGGAATTCAAGTCAATCCATCACATTATCATAGGTTACTGCATCAAAGGCTTCAATCCCTACCTCAAGGAAGTATGTGCGTGGAGAATTATTACAAGGAGATGGAGATGCTTATGATGAGGTTCAACATGAATGAGGATAGAGACGCAACCATGGCAAGATTTCTTGGTGGCTTGAATCTTGAGATAGCCAACCAACTAGAATTGCAACAATATGTGGAATTGGACGAGATGTTGCATGTGGCTATTAAATTGGAGCATCAATTCAAGAGGACGGGTGTAGGCTCATGGTTAGGAGGAGTTTCCAACAGTGGAAGATCGATTCCAAGTGGTTGGAGAAACAATCCTACCTTTGAAAACAACCCAAAGCCAAAAGTGCGAGAAGAAAGTTCAAATCGGCCAAGGAGAGAGACTAGAACCGAGTCTGTCCAAGCACACAAAAGTGAAGGTAAATATGACCCTAAGCCTTCTAAAACTCATGAAATTGTGTGTTTTAAGTGCCAGGGACAATGACACATCACTAGCCAATGCCTGAATAGGAGGATTATGGTGTTGGAAGGTAATGGCGAACTAGAATCCAAAAGTGAAGAGAGTGATGCTGAAACTGAAATTGAAGATTGAGAAGTCAAAGATGATGAGCATGAGGAACCTGAAACACTCAAACCTTCAAGGGACGGCTTGAGCTTGGTTACAAGGAGGGTCCTTACTATATACAAAGATGAGGAACAAATTCGAGGAGAAAACATCTTCCACACCCGATGTGAAATTCAAGGTAACATATGTAGTATGATTATAGATAGTGGAAGTTGTGCAAATGTAATTAGTAGCATGGTAGTTGATAAATTAGGATTAACAACTATTAAACATCCAGAACCATATAGATTACAATGGCTAAATGATAGTGGTGAGATAAAGTAAATAAACAAGCCAAAGTAAAATTCAGCATTGATACATGTGTGGATGTTGTATTGTGTGATGTTGTTCCTATGCATGTGAGTCATATTTTGCTAGGTAGGCCATGGAAATTTGATAGAGATGCTATCCATTATGGTAGAGAGAATAGCATTGTATTTAAATTTGAAGGGAAAAAGTTTAAGCTGGAGCCATTAACTCTAAAGTAAGTAGTTAGCGATCAACTTCAAATGCAACAAATGAGGGAAGCCGAGAGGCTCAAGGAGAAGGCTAGTATGGCACCAACGATTCCACCATCCATTCAAAAGGAGAAAGGTGGGCTTGCTGTCCAAGGTAAGTCCTATAAAACCCAGGTGGAGTGAAAAAAATTAAACAAATCCGAGAGTAAGAAAATTGGAGCAAAAGCTGAGAGAGATGCAAAATTCAATGAATCCATGAGTGAGAAAGGAAAAGAAAGAAAAAAGATGAAAAATATAAATTTTTATGTCAGCTTTGGTGATGTTAATAAAATGATTATGAAAAAGAAATCATTGCTGGTCATGAATTTTAAAGATACTTATATAAAAATGTTTTTGTTGCATAGAACTATCTCTATATTGTTGAGAGCTTTACTTAGTGGAAATTTGAAAATTTGGGAAATATTGTTTGCTAACTTTAAAAAGTGTAATTTTTACCCTAATGAGCATGTATTTCTAGATTTTGTTATAATAGTGTTTGACCTAGGAGAATTGGTTTGGTTGCACTTACAAAAGGAAAGGTTTCCTAAACAAAGAAAGTCAAAGCTCATGCTGCCTATGGATGGACTTTTTCAAGTTTTGGAGCGGATTAACGAGAATACCTACAAACTTAATTTAATAGGTGAGTATAGTGTTAGTACTGCATTTCATGTTGCTGATTTAACTCCTTTTGCTACAGGTGATGATATTGATTTGGGGACAAATCCTTTTCAAGAGGAGGGCAATGATGTGATTCTGCCTGAGCCCGCTCAACCGATAACCTGCTGGGGTGTTGACCCGACACGGATGAAGACTAGGCCAATCACAAAAACTCAAATTAAGAGATTTAAGGACAACCTGGGAGCATTTATACAGGAGGTAATCAATCTCAATGGAGCTTTTCCATACTTGAAGATACAAAGCCTATTCTAAGCATCCAAGTGGTGGAAGCCGATACGGACCCGGGTAGCAGTTTTGGTGCAAATATGGACAACGGGCAGCATGGAATGGTTCCAACTCTTTATGGATTCAATACAGATGTCTAAGAGGATATGGAATCAGGTCAATCCAGCTTCAAAGGCATTCAAAAAGGGATTGTACAGACAGCTTCAAATTTGGCCTATTTTTTACTGTATTTTGTGTTGACTTTACTATATTTTACTGAGTTAGCTTTTTCTTCCTCTTCCAAGCATGGGCAACATGTGGGACTTCATATTCAGCTTATTTTGCATCCTAGAAAGCATATTGAAGCTGATTTGGAGCTCAATTTGGTCAAAGATTGGTCAACGTCAACATAGTCAAAAAGCTAGTATTATAGTTTCCTAATTTGATTCTACATTTTGTTTTAGGAAATTACCATTACTTTTTAGTTTTTTTTTATTTATTTTCCGGAACAATAAGTTTAGGAAAGTTAATATTTTATTATTTTCATTGTAAATTAATTAATTCCTAATTCAAAATAAAGGAATTAATTAATCCAAATTAAATTAGTAAAGGAGTTAGAATTTCGGCGACCATAAGAAACTAGTTTGTATAGCCGATTTTCCCTTTGTTTTTAGGGTTTTATTTCATGGATTTCTAGCCTATTTAAAGGCTTATTCTTCAATAAAAAAAAAGCTTGAATTTTATACAGAAAATTATTTATGAATGAGTGTTTTTGTTTTGACTTATCAATAGAATTTCCATCACCTATTGTGGCGTCTTCATTATATACCAAGGTTTCTAATCACAGGTTGGTTAGGGGTTAAGGTGACCATTAGAACTTGGACATAATTAGATCCGGGCTAATATAATATGGGGTTTAGGAGCAGGCCGATCACTAAGGCTCAAAGTAAGAAGTTTAAGGAAAATATTGCTGCTTTTATCCAGGGAATAATTCATACTCAAAAGGGCTTGTCCATATCCGAAGAGCCAAGACCTATCCTAAGCATCCAAGTGGTGGAAGCCGATATGGACCTGGGTAGCGATTTTGGTGCAAATATGGACACCGAGCAGCATGAAATGGTTCCAAATCTTTATGGATTCAATACATATGTCTAGTAGGATATGGAATCAAGTCAATTCAGCTTCAAAGGCATTCAGAAAGGGGTTGTACGGACAACTTCAAATTTGGCCTATTTTTTATTGTATTTTGTGCAGGCTTTACTGTATTTTGCTGAGTTGGCTTTTTATCTTTCTTCCAAGCAAAGGAAACATGTGGGACTTCATGGTCAGCTTAGTTGGCATCCTACAAAGCATATTGAAGTTGATTTGAAGCTCAAATTGGTCAAAGAATGGTCATGTAAACTTAGTCAAAAAGCTAGTATTTTAGTTTCCTAATTTGATTTTGACTATTTGTTTAAGGAAATTAGTCTTTTAATTGGATTTTGTTTTATTTATTTGTTGAAAAAATAAGTTTAGGAAAGTTATCATTTTAGTATTTCAATTGTAAATTAATTAATTCGTAATTCAAAATAAAGGAATTAATTAATCCAAATTAGTTTAGGAAACTAGGAAAAATTAGGCACTTTCCTTTTCTCTGCTTTTGTTTTCTCCACACTTTGAGTCCGGTTTTGAATTAAATTTTTTTAGGGTTTTTGCTTTGTAATCTTAGCCTATTTAAAGGCTTATTTTGAAAGAGAAATCAAGCTTGAATTTTATACAGAGAATTAATTGTGAGAGTGAATTCTTTTTGTTCTCTTTGAACACCTAAACGCCATTAGTGAATGAGTGTTTTAGTTTGACTTATAAATAGGACATCCATGACCTATTGTGGCATCTTCATTATATACAAAGATTTCTAATCATAGGCTGGTTAGGGGTTGAGGTGACCATTAGAACTTGAACATAATTAGATTCGGACTAACATAATACGGGTTTAGGAGCGGGTCGTCCTAGGTTCGTATCGTTTGGTATCAGAGCCAAATTTTGTTCAAGTTTCATCTATCTTTATTTGCTTTATTTGTTTTTATGTTATTCTACAATTTTAGCATTAGGTTAAGGTTGCATCCACCCCATACACGTTCTGCATCTTTAAAAAAAAAAAAAATTTCATTCCTAGTTGAATTAGGATTTCCTAGTTTTAACGTATTTTTTGTTCCTAGTTTGTTGGTTGTCTTTCATCATTGTTCTTTTAATTTGGTTATTGTTAATTTTTCTTTGCTATTTTAGTCTTGAATATTTTCATTCATCTATTAAAAAAAAAAAAAAACAAAGAGTTCACGGCAACATTGAAAAAAAAAAAAAAAAACAAATCGCACATTTGAATTTTTTATTGGGAGGTCATGGGTTTGGTGTTTGTTTTGGAGTTGGAATTGCAATTTTGGTGATTTTTCTTGCTACTTCAGTTGTTTATGTTCTGTGAGTGAAAAAGAAAAAAAAAAAAAGAAGAGGTAAAGCTGAATAAAAAAAACATTTCGGGTTTGTTGAATTGGGTGTTGAAATTTGAGTTTGGGAACTTGTTTGATTTGGAGATTTGATTTGTGATATTTTGATTTTATGGAGAATTCTTGTGTTGGATATTTGAATTTTGGGTGCTTAAATTATCTGGATTAAAATTAGTTAAAGGATTTGATACAAAACTTGAATTACAAGAACAACAACCAACACTTTTCTATATTTTTGTTCTCTTTCATTCTTGTTCGTATTTGAATTTATTTTTCTAGAATTTTATTCTTGAACTCATAGTCTATTATCATCTGGTTCAGATCTTCAAAATTCCAAAGTTTTCTCATTAATTTGCTTTATTTCACCTAGAAAAGCCGAAAACTAGGTTTTGTTGAATTCTTCGGTATTGCCTACTTTTTGCTACTGTTTTGTTGATAAGTTTAATTAAAACATACTTGTGATCTAATTGCTGTTTTTTGGGTGTTTTAATTAGAACTTTGAGATAATTCATTGAGAGGAAAAAGACAAGAGAGTGTGAGCACAAAAGAAGGTTAAAAGCCAAAATTAGTGTGCAAACACGAGTGTCGAGTTCTTATATCTAGTGAAACACATGAGCGAGTGAACCTGGTGAGAATTTATTTTATTGATGTATTATTCATACTAACATGGCAGATTCAAGGGTGAGAAGAGGAGATCCACCTTTAAGAATTAATGAAGAGGAGTCCGTAGGATTTAAAGGTGATTTCCGAGCTACAAGGAGTGGTGAGCAAACGGACATGAGGGCTATATTGGAGCAATTACAGCAGAATGCCCGATTTGACCATTTAAATTAAAAGATGGACAGGTTAGAAACATCCCAAGGAGTGCCCAATATGAGGTTAGATGCTCATGGAGGTCGAGGTAGAGGAGGCCGAGGGCGACCAAGAGAGGAATTCGGGGGAAGTAACTATGGAGATGACTTGGATGAGGGGTTTGATGAAAATTGTGAACTTCAAGAAAGGTTAATCCATGGGAGACCAGCAAGGAACGAAGATGATGATCTTGGCAACATCAAGGTAAACATCCCACCATTCATGGGTAAAAGTGATCCGGAAGCATATTTGGAATGGGAAGAAAAAATGGAGATGATCTTTGATTGTCATAATTATTCGGAGGCTAAGAAGGGGAAATGGGCAGCAATGGAGTTTGGCCATTATGCATTCCAATGGTGGACCAATGAGCAAAATACCCGAAGGAGAGTTGGTGATGACTTTATCACTACATGGCACCAAATGAAAGGAGCCATGAGGAAGTGATTTGTACCATCACATTATCATAGGTTACTGCATCAAAGGCTTCAATCCCTATCTCAAGGGAGTATGTCCGTGGAGGATTATTACAAGGAGATGGAGATGCTTATGATGAGGTTAAACATGAATGAGGATAGAGACGCAACCATGGCAAGATTTCTTGGTGGCTTAAATCCTGAGATAGCCAACCAACTAGAATTGCAACAATATGTGGAATTGGACGAGATGTTGCATGTGGCTATTAAATTGGACCATCAATTCAAGAGGAGGGGTGTAGGCTCACAGTTAGGAGGAGTTTCCAACAGTGGAAGATCAATTCAAAGTGGTTGGAGAAACAATCCTACCTTTGAAAACAACCCAAAGCCAAAAGTGGGAGAAGAAAGTTCAAATCGGCCAAGGAGAGAAACTAGAACCGAATCTGTCCAAGCACACAAAAGTGAAGGTAAATATCATCCTAACCCTTCTAAAAATCATAAAATTGTGTGTTTTAAGTGCCAGGGACAATGACACATCACTAGCCAATGCCTGAATAGGAGGATTATGGTGTTGAAAGGTAATGGCGAACTAGAATCCAAAAGTGAAGAGAGTGATGCTGAAACTGAAATTGAAGATTGAGAAGTCAAAGATGATGAGCATGAGGAACCCGAAACACTCCAACCTTCAAGGGATGACTTGAGCTTGGTTACAAGGAGGTTCCTTACCATATACAAAGATGAGGAACAAATTCAAAGAGAAAACATCTTCCAAACCCGATGCGAAATTCAAGGTAACATATGTAGTATGATTATAGATAGTGGAAGTTATGCAAATGTAATTAGTAGCATGGTAGTTGATAAATTAGGCTTAACAACTATTCAAAATCCAGAACCATATAGATTACAATGGCTAAATGATAATGGTGAGATAAATGTAAATAAACAAGCCAAAGTAAAATTCAGCATTGATACATATGTGGATGTTGTATTGTGTGATGTTGTTCCTATGCATGTGGGTCATATTTTGTTGGGTAGGCCATGGCAATTTGATAGAGATGCTATCCATTATGGTAGAGAGAATAGCATTGTATTTAAATTTGAAGGGAAAAAGTTTAAGCTGGAGCCATTAACTCCAAAGGAAGTATTTAGCGATCAAGTTCAAATGCAACAAATGAGGGAAGCCAAGAGGCTCAAGGAGAAGGCTAGTATGGCACCAACGGTTCCACCATCCATTCAAGAGGAGATAGATGAGTTTGCTGTCCAAGGTAAGTCCTCTAAAACCCAGGTTGAGTGGAAATATTTTAACAAACCCGAGAGAGAGAAAGTGAGAGAAAAAACCGAGTGTGAGAGAAAACAAATGCAAACCGTGAGTGGGAAAGAAAAAGAAAGGAAAGAGAAGAAAAATAAATTTTTTTATCTTAGCTTTGGTGATGTTAATAAAGTAATTATGAATAATAAATCATTGCTGGTCATGAATTTTAAAGATACTTATATAAAGATGTTTTTGTTGCATGGAACTTTCTCTGCATTGTTGAGAGCTTTACTTAGTGGAAATTAGAAAATTTGGGAAATATTGTTTGCTAACTTTAAAAAGTGTAATTTTTACCACAATGAGCATGTATTTCTAGATTTTGTTGTAATGGTGTTTGATCCAGGAGAATTGGTTTGGTTGCACTTACGAAAGGAAAGGTTTCCTAAACAAAGAAAGTCAAAGCTCATGCCGCCTATGGATGGACGTTTTCAAGTTTTGGAGCGAACTAATGAGAATACCTAGAAATTTAATTTAATAGGTGATTATAGTGTTAGTGCCACATTTAATCTTGCCGTTTTATCTCCTGTTGTTGCAGGTGATGATCTATTTTTGAGGACAAATCATTTTCAAGAGGAAGGGAATGGTGTGATTCCGCGTGAACCCGTTCGAGCTTACACCACCGACAACTCGCTGGGTACTTATCTGATACAGATGAAGACTGGACCGATCACTAGAGCTCAAGCTAAGGGGTTTAAGGACAACCTTGCTGCCTTTATCCAGAAAGTATTTCATTCTCAAAAGGGCTTGTCCATACTTGAAGATAAAAGACCTGTTTTAAGTATTCAGGTGGTGGAGGCTGATACATCAGACACCCATACATCAGATATTTTATATCGGACACCCATGTCTCGGACATCTGATATCGGACGAGTCTTGCCTTGGACATCTGATCTCGGGCGAGTCTGACCTCGGACATCTGATCTCGGCCAGACATAACTTAGCTCGGCCAGACATAACTTAGCTCAGACAGACATCCATTAGCTCGGCCAGACACAACTTAGTTTGGACAGACATCAGTTAGCTCGGCCAAACATAAGTTAACTCGGACAGACATCAGTTAGCTCGGACATCAGGCAGTCATAAGTTAGCTCGGTTGAAGACATAATTCAGCCTAGATGTCAAAGTCAACTCGTTACCTAATTTACGATTGACTTTATTTCTTTTTGGGTTTTTATTTATTTATTTTCTGGACAAATAACTTTAGGAAGGTTTTTATTTTATTGTAAATTAATTAATTCATAATTTAATATAAAGGAATTACTTAATCAAACTTAGATTAGGAAAGGAAGTATAGTTGCGGCCAACTAGGTTTCCTTATGTGTGTGGCCGATTTTTCCTAAGGTTTTTAGGGTTTATTTTGTTTATTTCAAAGCCGATTTAAAGGCTTATTTTTCAGTTAGAAAAGAACTTTGATTTGATTAAGAAAATACTTGCGAGATTAATTATCTCTTTGTGCTTTGAGAACACCTAAAACACCCTTAGAGAATTGGTTGTTTTAGCTTGACTTATCAATAGGTTTTCCATCCCCTTTTGTGGCGTCTACATTATACCAAGGTTTCTAACCACAGGTTGGTTAGGGGTTGAGGTCAATTCCATTAGAACTTGAACTTAATTAAGATCCGGGCTAATATAATACGGGTTTAGGAGCAGGTCGTCCTAGGTTCGTATCACAGGCCGATCAAGGTTCAAACTAAGAAGTTTAAGGAAATATTGCTGCTTTTATCCAGGGAATAATTCATACTCAAAAGGGCTTGTCCATATCCGAAGAGCCAAGACCTATCCTAAGCATCTAAGTGGTGGAAGCCGATACGGACCCGGGTAGCGATTTTGGTGCAAATATGGACACCAGGCAGCATGAAATGGTTGCAAATATTGATGGATTCAATACATATGTCTAATAGGATATGGAATCAAGTCAATGAGGCTTCAAAGGCATTCAAAAAGGGGTTGTAAGGACAGCTTCAAATTTGGCCTGTTTTTTACTATATTTTGTGCTGACTTTACTATATTTTACTGAGTTGGCTTTTTCTCTTTCTTCCAAGCAAAGGCAATGTGTGGGACTTCGTGGTCAGCTTATTTGGCATCCTAAAAAGCATATTGAAGTTGATTTGAAGCTCAAATTGGTCAAAGTCAACTTAGTCAAAAGGATAGTATTTTAGTTTCCTAATTTGATTTTGACTTTTTATTTTAGGAAATTAGTCTTTTATTTTGACTTTTATTTATTTATTTGTTGGAAAAATAAGTTTAGGAAAGTTATTATTTTAGTATTTCAATTGTAAGTTAATTACTTCCTAATTAAAAATAATGAAATTAATTAATCAAACTTAGATTAGGAAAGGAAGTATAGTTGCGGCCAACTAGGTTTCCTTATGTGTGTGGCCGATTTTTCCTATGGTTTTTAGGGTTTATTTTGTTTCTTTCAAAGCCTATGTAAAGGCTTATTTTTCAGTTAGAAGAAAACTTTGATTTGATTAAGAAAATACTTGTGAGATTAATTATCTCTTTCTAAGATTTGTAGTAAATGCTACAGGAATTGAAGTTGATCAATCTAAAGTTCAAGCAATCAAGGAGTGGTTGACACCAACTTCTGTCACTTAAGTGAGGAGATTTCATGGTTTGGCAACTTTCTATCAAAGATTTGTCAAGGACTTTAGCACCATCGCAGCACCTTTGAATGAAGTTGTAAAGAAGAATGTTGGCTTTAAATGGGGGGAAGTACAAGAAAAATCTTATAATTTGTTGAGAGAAAAATTATGCAATGCACTTTTACTAGTTTTGCCAAAATTTTCAAGGATTTTTGAAATTGAGTGTGATGCTTCGAGTATAGGCATTCGAGCTGTTTTAATACAAGGAACACCCATAGCCTACTTTAGTGAGAAATTAAATGGAGCTGCACTAAACTTCTCGACATATCACAAGGAGATGTATGCTTTGGTAAGGGCTTTGGAAACGTGACAGCACTATCTCATGCCAAAAGAATTTATGATTCATACGGATCATGATTCTTTTAAGCATATTAAAGGTCAAGGAAAGCTCAACCGAAGGCATGCCAAGTGGATTGAATTTATTGAGACCTTTCCATATGTGATTTGCTACAATAAAGGTAAGGAAAATGTGGTTGCCGATGTGTTATCCCGAATGTATGTATTCTTTTCTACCTTAAATGCTGGATTGCTTGGATTTGAACAATTGAAGGAGCTTTATGAGCATGATAGTGACTTTGGACAAATATTTAGAACTGTTTGAAACATGGATTTAATAAATTTTACATATTTGAGGGGTATTTTTTTAGAGAAAACAAACTTTGTGTGCCTAATTGTAGCATTAGAGAGTTACTAGTTCGGGAAGGTCATGGGGGTGGTTTAATGGGCCATTTTGGTATTTTTAAAAATTTATCCTCACTTTAAGAATATTTTTATTGGCCTAACATAAAGAGGGATGTTGAGAAAATATGTGAAAGATGGTTGAAATGCTGAAAGACCAAATCCACATTAAAACTACGCGGGTTGTACCATCCTTTGCCAATTCCTTCCTATCCTTGGGTAGATTTGTCTATGGATTTTATTCTTGGTTTGCCTAGGTTAAAGACAGGTAAGGATTCAATATTTGTTGTTGTGGATAGATTTTCTAAGATGGGACATTTTATTGCATGTAATAAAACTATGATGCATCTACTGTTGCTAACTTATTTTTCAAAAAAATTATAAGATTGCATGGAATGCCTAGAACTATTGTTTCGAATAGGAATGCTAAGTTCTTAAGTTATTTTTGGAAAACTTTGTGGGCTAAGTTAGGTACTAAGCTTTTATTTTCAACCACTTATCATCCACAAACTAATGGACAAACCGAAGTAGTGAATAGACCTTTATCTACATTGTTGAGAGCATTAATTAGTAGAAATTTAAGAACTTGGGAGGAATGTTTACCACATGTTGAATTTGCTTATAATAGGTCTTTGCATTCAGTGACTAAATTTAATCCTTTTGAAATTGTTTATGGGTTTAATCCTTCAACTCCATTAGATTTAACACCTTTACCTTTAAGTGAACGTGCTAATCCAAATGGAAAACAAAAAGCTGATTTTGTGAAGCAGATTCATGAAAAGACTAATGCAAATATTGAGAGGAGGACCGAGCAACATGCAAGGAATTCTAATCAACAGCCAAAAACAAGGTGTTTTTGAACTTGGAGATTGGGTTTGGTTGCACCTAAGAGAGGAGATATTTCCCGAGCAAATGAAGTCCAAGCTTATGCCGCGTGGAGAGGGACCTTACAAAATTGATTTGCCGGGTGAGTATAATGTCAGTGCTACATTTAATGTTGCTGATTTGTCTCCTTTTGATGCAGGTGATGATTTTGATTTGACGGAAAATCATTTTCAAAAGGAGGTGAATGATGCGAATCTGCAAGTACCGGCACAACCAACAACCCGCTGGGGTGCTGACCCGATACAGATGAAGACCAGGCCGATTATGATGTGATTCCGCCCGAGCCCTCTCCACCGATAACCCGCTGGGGTGCTGACTCGACATGGATGAAGACTAGGCCAATCATAAGAGCTTAAATTAAGAGATTTAAGGGCAACCTGGGAGTATTTATACAGAGGGTAATCAATTTCAACAGAGCTTGTCCATACTTGAAGATACAAAGCCTACTCGAAGCATCCAAGTGGTGGAAGCCGATACGGACCCGGGTGACTGTTTTGGTACATTTTTGGAGTCCGGGAAGCATGAAATGGTTCCAATGCTTTATGGGTTCAATACATATGCCTAAGAGGTCATGGAATCAAGTTAAAGCAGCCTCAAATGCAATCAAAAAGGGCTTGTACGGACAGCATCAACAATTTGGCCGAATTTGTTGTATTGCTTGTTGACTTTACTGTATTTTACTGTATTAGCCTTTTCTTATTTTTCCAAGCATGGGAAACGTGTGGGACTTCATATTCAGCTTATTTGGCATCCTAAAAAGCATCTAGAATCTGATTTGGGGTTCAAAGAGGTCAAAGATTGATCAAAGTCAACTTGATCAAAAGGCTAGCCTTTTTAGTTTCCTAATTTGTTTTTACTTTTTGTTTTAGGAAACTACCATTACTTTTTTGCTTTTATTTATTTATTTTCTGGAAAAATAAGTTTAGGAAGGTTTTATTTTATTCTTTCCATTGTAAATTAATTAATTCCTAATTTAATATAAAGGAATTAATTAATCAAACTTAGATTAGGAAAGGAAGTATAGTTTCAGCCAACTAGGTTTCTTTATGTGTGGTGGCTGGTTTTCTTTATGTTCTAGGGTTTTATTTCGTGGCTTTGTAGCCTATTTAAAGGCTTAGTTATCAATAAGAAAAAACTTGGATTTGATTGAGAAAATACTTGTGAGATTAATTATCTCTTTGTTCTTTGAGAACACCTAAAACACCATTAGAGAATTGGTTGTTTAAGCTTGACTTATGAATAGGTTTTCCATCCCCTATTGTGGTGTCTACATTATACCAAGGTTTCTAACCATAGGTTGGTTAGGGGTTGAGGTCAATTCCATTAGAACTTGAAGTTAATTAATATCCGGGCTAATATAATACGGGTTTAGGAGCAGGTCGTCCTAGGTTCGTATCATTTGGTATCAGAGCTAAATTTTGTTCAGGTTTGATCTATCTTTATTTGTTTTATTTGATTTTGTATTATTTTGCAATTTTAGCATTAGGTTAAGGTTGCATTCATCCCATACACGTTCTGCATCTTAAAAAAAAAAAAAATATTCATTCCTAGTTGAATTAGGATTTCCTAGTTTTATCGTATTTCTGTTTCCTAGTTTGTTGGTTGTTTTTCATCATTGTTCTTTTAATTTGGTTATTCTTGATTTTCTTTGCTGTTTCAGTCTTAATGATGCGAATCCACCCGAGACAGCTCGACCAACAACCCGCTGGGGTGCTGACCCATTACAAATGAAGGTGGGACCGATCACTAGGGCCCAAGCCAAGAAGTTCAAGGACAATCTTGCTGTCTTCATACAAGGAATAAGTCATAGTCAAGAGGGGTTGGCCATATCTAACGAACAAAGGCCTGTTTTACTGATACAAGCAATAGAAACCAAAACGGGGGCGGGTGACGTTTTTGGTGACAATAAAGAGGCCGGGTTGTATGACTTGGAACCCCATCTTTATGGGTTTAATTTATATGGAGGATGAGTCATAGAAACCAGCCAAAGCAGCTTCAAAGCCGACCAACAAGGAGGTTTGCGCACAAGGAGAAGGAAAGGCCGGATTTACTGTATTCTTCGCGGGCTTTACTGTATTTTACTGTATTAGCCTTTTCTCTTACTTCCAAGCAAGGGCAACGTGAGGAACTTCACAATAAGCTTATTTGGCATCCTACAAAGCATATTGAAGCTGATTTGGAGCTCACTTGGGTCAAAGAATTGGTCAAAGTCAATGTAGTCAAAAGGCTAGTATTTTAGTTTCCTAATTTTATTCTACTTTTTGTTTTAGGAAACTACCATTATTTTTAGTATCTATTTATTTTGTTTCTGGACAAATAAGATTAGGAAAGTTATTATTTTATTATTTTCATTGTAAATTAATTAATTCCTAATTCAAAATAAAGGAATTAATTAATCCAATTTAGATTAGGAAAAGGAAAGTTTCGGCCAAGGTAGAATTCTTCATGGAGTGGCCGGTTTTTCCTAGGGTTTTTAGGGTTTATTTTGTTTCTTTCAAAGCCTATTTAAAGGCTTATTTTTCATTAATAATATAACTTTAAACTTTGATTTGATTAAGAAAATACTTGTGAGATTAATTATCTCTTTGTTCTTTGAGAACACCTAAAACACCATTAGAGAATTGGTTGTTTTAGCTTGACTTATCAATAGGTTTTCCATCCCCTATTGTGGCGTCTACATTATACCAAGGTTTCTAACCACAGGTTGGTTAGGGGTTGAGGTCCATTCCATTAGAACTTGAACTTAATTAAAGATCCGGGCTAATATAATACGGGTTTAGGAGCAGGTCGTCCTAGGTTCGTATCATTTGGTATCAGAGCCTGGTTTTGTTCAGGTTTGATCTATCTTTATTTGCTTTATTTGTTTTTGTGTTATTCTGCAATTTTAGCATTAGGTTAAGGTTGCATCTATCCCATACACGTTCAGCATCTCTTTAAAAAAAAATAAAATAAAATTTCATTCCTAGTTGAATTAGGTTTCCTAGTTTTATCGTATTCTTGTTTCCTAGTTTGTTGGTTGTCTGTTTATCATTGTTCTTGTTGATTTTGGTTTTTGTTCATTTTTCTTTGCTGTTTTAGTCTTAAATATTTGCATTCATATATTCAAAAAAAAAAAAAAAAGAAGAAATTTGCGGCAACATTTAAAAAAAAAAAAAACAAATTGCACATTTTGTTTATTTGGAGGTCACGGGTTTGGTGTTTGTTTTGGAGTTGGAATTGCAATTTTGGTAATTATTCTTGCTACTACAGCTGTTTGTGTTCTGTGAGTGAAAAAAAAAAAATAAAAGAAGAAAGAAGAGGTAAAGCCGAATTAAAAAAAAATAAAAAAAAATTTTCAGTTTGTTGGAGTTTGATTTGTTTGCTGGAAATTTGTTGGAGCTACTGATTTTTGATTATTTATTCAATATTTGAGTTGCTGGGAAAATTATTCTTGCTACTGAATATTTGGATTTTGGGTGTTTAAATTTTTTGGATTAAAATTAGTTAAAGGAATTGATACAAAACTTGAATTACAAGAACAACAACCAACACTTTTCTATATTTTGTTCTCTTTGATTCTTGTTCGTATTTGAATTTCTTTTTCTGGAATTTTATTCTTAAACTCATAATCTACTACCATCTGGTGCAGTTTTCAAAAATTCCAACGTTTTCCCATTATTTTGTGATTTCTTGTCTAGAAAGCCGAAAATTAGGATTTGTTGGATTCTTTCGGTATTGCCTACTGTTTGCTTACTGTTTGTTGATAAGTTTAATTAAAACATACTAGTGATCTAATTGCTGTTTTGTGGGTGTTTTAATTAGAACTTTGAGATAATTCATTGAGTGAAAAAAGGTAAGAGTGTGTGAGCTTAAAAGAGGGTAAAAGCCGAAACTAGTGTGCAAACACGAGTGTCGAGACCTTGTTTGAGTGAAACACGTGAGGGAGTGAATATTGTGAGGATTTATTTTATTTTTGCAGTATTTTACTAACATGGCAGATTCTAGAATAAGAAGAGGAGATCCACCCTTGAGGATCAATGAGGAAGAGTCCGTAGCATTTCATGGCGATGACCGAGCTACCGGAAGTGGAGACCAAGTGGACTTGAGAACTATTTTGGAATCAATACAGCGGATGAGTGTTCAATTTGAGCATGTAAACCAAAGAGTGGGAAGATTAGAAGCCTCACAAGGAAGGCCGAATACAAGAAATAGGCAAGAATTCCATGGAGGACGAGGCCGAGGACGAGGAGGTCGCGAGAGGCCGAGAGAGGAATTTGATGAGGAGCCATTGGACGGTGACTTTGAGGAAGGTATGGACGAAACCTTTACTGTCCTAGATAGAGCTGGCCGTGGGAGATATAGGAGGGAGGATACAGATGAAGATTTGGGAAATATCAAGGTTAATATCCCACCTTTTATGGGTAAAAGTGATCCTGAAGCTTATTTAGAGTGGGAAGAGAAAATGGAGATGATTTTTGACTGCCACAACTATTCGGAAGGTAAGAAGGTGAAGATGGCAGCAATGGAGTTTGGCCATTATGCACTCCAATGGTGGATAAATGAGCAAAGCACCCGAAGGAGGGTTGGTGAAGACTTAATTACAACATGGCGACAAATGAAAGGAGTCATGAGGAAGCAGTTTGTGCCATCCCATTACCAAAGGTTGTTGCATCAAAGGCTTCAACCTTTGTCTCAAGGAAGTAGGTCCGTGGAGGATTATTACAAAGAGATGGAGATGTTAATGATGAGGTTAAACATGAGGGAGGATAGAGAGGCAACAATGGCAAGATTTCTTGGAGGGTTAACCGTGACATTGCCAACCAACTTGAATTACAACAATACTTGGAATTGGAGGAGATGTTGCATGTAGCCATTAAACTTGAGAACCAATTCAAGAGGAGGGTGTTAGTACACGGTTTGGAGGAGTTTCTAGCAGTGGAAGGACAAGTTCAAGTGGCTGGAAAAACAATTCCACTTATGAAAACAAGTTGAGGCCGAAATTAGGAGAAGAATCTACCAACCGGCCAAGAAGGGAGGTCAAGACCGAATCTGTCCAAGCACTTAGAGGTGAGGTAAAATCTGATCCTAAACCTCAAAAATCTAGAGAAATAATTTGTTTTAAGTGCCAAGGAAGAGGACACATATCTAGCCAATGCCCAAATAGAATCATGGTATTAAAGGGTGATGGTGAGCTGGAATCCGCAAGTGAAGAAAGTGGAGCTGAAACCGAGCAAGAGGAGGGTTGTAATGAAGATGCAACCGAACCTGTAGATACATCTAATGCCGAGTTGAGCTTGGTTTCAAGGAGAGTACTTGCTGTCTACAAAGATGAAGAGCAGATACAAAGAGAAAACATCTTCCACACTCGCTGCGAAATACAAGGTAAAATTTGTAGCATGATTATAGATAGTGGGAGTTGTACTAATGTGATAAGTAATCTTGTAGTTGATAAATTAGGCTTGAAAACAATTAAGCATCCAGAACCTTATAGATTACAATGGCTTAATGATAGTGGTGAGATGAAAGTAAACAAACAAGCCAAAGTAAAATTTAATATAGGTAGATATGAGGATGTAGTTTTATGTGATATTGTGCCTATGATTGCTGGACATATACTATTAGGTAGACCATGGCAATTTGATAAAGATGCTACTTACTTTGGTCGAGAAAATAGTATTGTTTTCAGGTTTAAAGGGAAGAAGATCAAGCTGGAACCATTATCTCCTAAAGAGGTTTACAAGGACCAATTACAAATGCAACAAAAGAGAGAAGCCGAAAAGCTCAAGGAAAAAGCAAGCATGGCACCAACGACTTCACCATCCATTCAAGAAGGTAAGGTTGAGGTTGCTGACCAAGGTAAGGTTTCTAAGGTTCATATTGAGTGGAAAGACCAAGAAAAAGCCGAGAGAGAGGTGAGAAAAGAGAACAAACCCGAGAGCATACAAAATCCGGAAATTTCCGCCAATGAGAGCCAAACCGAGGGAAGAAAAAGAAAAGAAAGAAAAGAGAGGAAAAACCAGAATTTTTATTTGAGTTTAGGGGATATTAATAAGGTTATTGAGTGTAAGAAACCTTTGCTGGTCATGCTTTACAAATAAAATTATTTTAATGATCAAACTAACTTTGAAGAACTTGAATTGCCAAGTTCGATGATTTCTCTTTTGAAGGAGTTTGGAGATGTCTTTCCAAGTGAGATTCCAAGTGGACTACCACCTATTCGAGGGATAGAACATCAAATTGACTTTGTTCCAGGGGCTGCCATACCAAATAGACCAGCTTATAGGAGCAATCCCGAAGAAACAAAGGAGCTGCAAAAACAGGCAAGTGATTTGCTTGATAAAGGATATATTCGTGAGAGTTTAAGTCCATGTGCTGTTCCTGTTTTGTTGGTACCTAAAAAGGATGGTTCTTGGAGAATGTGTGTTGATTGTAGAGCTATAAATAATATTACCATCAAATATAGACATCCCATTCCCAGATTAGATGATATGCTTGATGAATTGCATGGTGCTTGCATGTTTACAAAAATTGATCTTAGGAGTGGTTATCACCAAATTAGGATGAAAGAAGGTGATGAATGAAAAACCGCATTCAAAACTAAATATGGACTGTATGAATGGTTAGTTATGCCTTTTGGATTATCCAATGCACCTAGTACTTTCATGAGGCTTATGAATCATGTAATGCGTCCATTTATTGGTAAATTTGTGATTGTTTATTTTGATGACATTTTAATATATAGCCGAAATTTAGATGACCATGTGGATCAACTTAGGCAAGTTTTGCAAGTTCTTAGAAAGGAAAGATTATTTGCTAACATTAAAAAATGTGACTTTTGCAAAGAAAAGCTTGTGTTTCTAGGTTTTGTAGTAAGTGCTGCAGGAATCAAAGTTGATCAAGCTAAGGTGAAGGCAATCCAAGAGTGGCCGGTTCCTACTTCCATTACTCAAGTGAGGAGCTTTCATGGCTTGGCAAGCTTTTACCGAAGATTTGTCAAGGATTTTAGTACCATAGCAGCACCATTGAATGAAGTTGTCAAGAAGAATGTTGGCTTCAAATGGGGGGAAGTACAAGAAAAATCTTTTAATTTGTTGAAAGAAAAATTGTGTAATGCACCTTTGTTAGTTTTGCCAAATTTTTCTAAGACTTTTGAAATTGAGTGTGATGCTTCGGGTGTAGGTATTGGAGCTGTTTTAATGCAAGAAGGAAGGCCCATAGCCTACTTTAGTGAAAAATTGAATGGAGCTGCCCTAAACTACCCGACTTATGACAAGGACATGTATGCTTTGGTGAGGGCTTTGGAGACGTGGCAGCATTATCTTATGCCAAAGGAGTTTGTGATTCATACGGATCATGAGTCTTTGAAGCATATCAAGGGTCAAGCAAAGCTCAACCGAAGGCATGCTAAGTGGATTGAGTTTATTGAAACATTTCCATATGTGATCCGCTACAAAAAAGGTAAGGAAAATGTGGTTGCCGATGCATTATCCCGAAGGTATGTGCTCTTTTCTACTTTAGATGCTAGATTGCTTGGATTTGAACAATTGAAAGAACTTTATGAGCATGATAGTGACTTTGGAGAAATTTTAGAACCTGTTTGAAACATGGATTTAATAAATTTTACATATTTGAGGGATATTTGTTCAAGGAAAACAAACTTTGTGTGCCTAATTGTAGTGTAAGGGAATTATTGGTTCGGGAAGGACATGGGGGTGGTTTAATGGGTCATTTTGGTATTTTAAAGACTTTATCCTTGCTGCAAGAACATTTTTATTGGCCTAACATGAGGAGAGATGTTGAGAGAATTTGTGAAAGATGTGTGAAATGCCGAAAAACAAAATCAAAATTGAAACCGCATGGATTATATAAGCCTTTGCCGATTCCTACCTATCCTTGGGTAGATTTGTCTATGGATTTTATTCTTGGGTTGCCTAGGTCAAGGACAGGTAAGGATTCAATATTTGTTGTAGTAGATAGGTTTTCTAAGATGGCAAATTTTATTGCATGTAATAAAACTGATGATGCATCCAACATTACTAATTTATTTTTCAAGGAAATTGTGAGATTGCATGGAATGCCAAAAACTATTGTGTCGGATAGGGATGCTAAGTTCTTAAGCTATTTTTGGAAAACATTGTGGGCTAAATTAGGTACTAAGCTTTTATTTTCAACTACTTGTCATCCACAAACTGATGGACAAACCAAAGTAGTAAATAGAACCTTGTCTGCATTGTTGAGAGCATTAATTAGTAGAAATTTAAGGACTTGGGAAGAATGTTTGCCACATGTTGAATTTACATATAATTGGTCTTTACATTCAGCAACTAAATTTACTCCATTTGAAATTGTTTATGGTTTTAATCTTTTGACTCCATTAGATTTAACACCTTTGCCTTTAAGTGAGCGTGCTAATCTCGATGGAAAACAAAAAGCTGATTTTGTGAAGCAGATTCATGAGAAAACCCGAGCAAACATTGAGAGGAGGACCGAGCAATATGCAAGGGTGGCTAATCAAGGCCGAAAATCAATGGTGTTTGAACCTGGAGATTGGGTGTGGCTGCATTTAAGGAAAGAAAGATTCCCCGAACAAAGGAAATCAAAACTCATGCCGAGGGGTGATGGACCTTTTCAAGTTTTGGAGAGGATAAACGACAATGCTTACAAGCTTGATCTACCGGGTGAGTATAATGTTAGTGCTTCCTTTAATGCTGCTGATTTATCTCCTTTTGCTGCAGGTGATGATTTTGATTTGAGGACAAATCCTTTTCAAGAGGAGGGGAATGATGCGAATCCACCCGAGACAGCTCGACTAACAACCCGCTGGGGTGCTGACCCATTACAAATGAAGGTGGGGCCGATCACTAGGGCCCAAGCCAAGAAGTTCAAGGACAATCTTGCTGTCTTCATACAAGGAATAAGTCATAGTCAAGAGGGGTTGGCCATATCTAAAGAACAAAGGCCTGTTTTACTCATACAAGCAATAGAAGCCAAAACGGGGTCGGGTGACGTTTTTGGTGACAATAAAGAGGCCGGGTTGTATGAATTGGAACCCCATCTTTATGGGTTTAATTTATGTGGAGGATGAGTCATAGAAACCAGCCAAAGCAGCTTCAAAGCCGACCAACAAGGAGGTTTGCGCACAAGGAGAAGGAAAGGCCGGATTTACTGTAATCTTCGCGGGCTTTACTATATTTTACTGTATTAGACTTTTCTCTTACTTCCAAGCAAGGGCAATGTGAGGAACTTCACAATAAGCTTATTTGGCATCCTACATAGCATATTGAAGCTGATTTGGAGCTCACTTGGGTCAAAGAATTGGTCAAAGTCAATGTAGTCAAAAAGCTAGTATCTTAGTTTCCTAATTTTATTCTACTTTTTGTTTTAGGAAACTACCATTATTTTTAGTTTCTATTTATTTTGTTTCTGCACAAACAAGATTAGGAAAGTTATTATTTTATTATTTTCATTGTAAATTAATTAATTCCTAATTCAAAATAAAGGAATTAATTAATCCAATTTAGATTAGGAAAAGGAAAGTTTCGGCCAAGGTAGAATTCTTCATTGAGTGGCCGGTTTTTCCTAGGGTTTTTAGGGTTTATTTTGTTTCTTTCAAAGCCTATTTAAAGGCTTATTTTTCATTAATAATATAACTTTAAACTTTGATTTGATTAAGAAAATACTTGTGAGATTAATTATCTCTTTGTTCTTTGAGAACACCTAAAACACCATTAGAGAATTGGTTGTTTTAGCTTGACTTATCAATAGGTTTTCCATCCCCTATTGTGGCGTCTACATTATACCAAGGTTTCTAACCACAGGTTGGTTAGGGGTTGAGGTCCATTCCATTAGAACTTGAACTTAATTAAAGATCCGGACTAATATAATATGGGTTTAAGAGCAGGTCGTCCTAGGTTCGTATCACTTAAATATTTGCATTCATATATTTAAAAAAAAAAGAAAAAAAAAGAAAAAAATAAAAGTTTGCGGCAACATTTAAAAAAAAAAAAAACTGCACATTTGTGTTTATTTGGAGGTCACAGGTGTGGTGTTTGTTTTGGAGTTGGAATTGCAATTTTGGTAATTATTCTTGCTACTGCAGTTGTTTATGTTCTGTGAGTGAAAAAAATTAAAATAAAAAAGAAGAGGTAAAGCCGAATAAAAAAAAAAAAAAAAGAGAAAAATATTTCGGTTTGTTGGAGTTTGATTTGTTAGCTGGAAATTTGTTGGAGCTGCTGATTTTTTGCTTATTTACTCAATATTTGAGTTTCTGGGGAATTATTTTTGCTGCTGGATATTTGGATTTTGGGTGCTTAAATTATTTGGATTAAAATTAGTTAAAGGAATTGATACAAAACTTGAATTACAAAGAACAACAACCAACAACTTTTCTATATTTTTGTTCTCTTTGATTCTTGTTCATATTTGAATTTCTTTTTCTATAATTTTATTCTTGAACTCATAATCTATTACCATCTGTTCCAGTTCTTCAAAATTTCAAATTTTTCTCATTAATTTGCTTTATTTTGTCTAGAAAAATCGAAAATAGGTATCTTCATTCCATTCGGTATTTGTTTATTTTTGCTTACTGTTTTGTTGATAAGTTTAATTAAAACATACTAGTGATCTAATTGCTATTTTATGGGTGTTTTAATTAGAACTTTGAGATAATTCATTGAGTGGAAAAAGGCAAGAGTGTTTGAGCTTAAAAGAGGGTAAGTCGAAACAAGTGTGCAAACACGAGTGTCGAATCCTTATTTGAGTGAAACACGTAAGGGAGTGAAATTGTAAGGTCCTAGTTTATTTCTATTGTATTATTATACTAACATGATAGAATCAATAATGAGAAGAGAAGATCCACCCTTGAGGATCAATGAAGAAGAGTCCGTAGCATTCCATGGCGATGCCCGAGCTACCGGGAATGGAGACCAAGTGGACATGACAGCTGTTTTGAAGTCAATACAGCGGGTTAGTGCTCAAGTTGAGCATGTGAATCAAAGAATGGGAAGGCTAAAAGCCTTACAAGAAATGCCGAACACAAGAAATAGGCAAGAATTCCATGGAGGATGAGGTCAAGGACGAGGAGGTCGTGAGAGACCGATAGAGGAATTTGAGGAGGAGAATTTCAGTGGAGACTTTAGGGAAGGCATGGACGAAACCTTTGCTGTCCAAGAGAGAACTGGCCATGGAAGGTATAGGAGGGAACGAACAGATGACAATCTTAGCAATATCAAGATCAACATCCCACCATTCATGGGAAAAAGTGATCCCGAGGCATATTTGGAGTGGGAAGAAAAGATGGAGATGATATTTGACCGCCATAATTATTCGGAGGCTAAGAAGGTGAAATTGGCAGCAATGGAGTTTGGCCATTATGCACTCCAATGGTGGACCAATGAGCAAAACACTCGAAGGAGAGTGGGTGATGACTTGATTACTACGTGGCGACAAATGAAAGGAGCCATGCGGAGGCGATTCGTACCATTACACTATCATAGGTTGCTACATCAAAGACTTCAATCTTTATCTCAAGGACATGGATCCGTGGAGGATTATTACAAGGAGATGGAGATGCTTATGATGAGATTGAACTTGAATGAAGATAGGGAAGCAACCATGTAACACCCCGTCCCAAATCGGACCGGAATCCGTGCACGTTGACCGAGGTTGACCATTGACCGTTGACCGAAGGGGGTCAAAAGTTGACTTTTTGACTCGGTGAGAATTTTGAGTTGACTAGGGTACCGTGGCGAAGTGCACGATGCCACGAGTTCGTAGACTGGTAGCACGTCGAACACGGAGCTACGGTTTGAAAGTTATGGACGAAACAAGTTGCAGTCCAAACTGTCCAGGGGGTGTGGGAGTTGACTTTTTGTTTATGGGGAATTGAGCTTTGACTCATGTGTGGTTGTGAAGTGCTCGTCGATACGAGTTCACAGACTATACCAGTGGCGCCAACAGTACCCAGCGTCCCGAGGTACCGCCAGACAGGAGGTTATAGAGAGAAACCGGCATACGGTTGCGTGGCGTCCCACTGCGCCGCTGCTAACCTGGTGTCCCGGCCAATGGGGGGTGGCCACCCTCTCCGGTGGCATCCACAGGACACCCTCATAATATCACCTGCGCGCTACTCACACCCACCTGCGCGCTAATCATATCCGTGTGCACAATATCCATATCACATATACCATATCACATAATCAGAACACCAGTACGTGCACGGTGCATCTAAAAATCATAAAATCCACAAATTTAAATTATAAAACAAATTTCACATTTTTCATAAACATAGCGGGCATAATCCATCCGCTTGAACCGGGAAATTCTCCACAATTTCCTTATAATCCATACCATAAATTCCACGATTTTCAAATCCACCAACTTCCAAATCCATCAATTCAAATATCCATATTTTTTTTCCAAGCATAAATAATTTCTCGAAATATCATAATCAAATCTCATAATATTCCATGGGCATATTTTATAAAAATTGAAATCACCAACATAACCAAATATTTTCCTTGAAATATTTGAAAATCAAATCGTGCCCAATTTACCATTAAAATCACACCAATTTCAAAATCCTCAAAACCATAAAATAATTTCACATGGCATAAATTTATATAATGCACATTTTCTTAAATCCAATAAATTCATAAATAATTCCAAAATAAATCCAATAAATATTTGGCACATAGGAATTAAATTCCAAATATTTAAATCACACATAATATATTCACCAATTAATTTCCCAAAATTAATTTGAAGGTGGGTCACTCACCTTGTGCACGTATCTCAATCAAGATCCTCCACAGGATCGACTCCGCTACTCGCACGTGCACCTAAAACATCCACAGTACCAAACCACAAATATTAATATTTTATTCGGGTAATCCCCAAATGGGTACCCGGGGAGCGAACACCAACGATAACTAAAATTTACGAATTATATACCGAATCGAAGCTCGAGTGATGCTAATCACAGATCCGGTCTTAATTTCCGATGATCGTACTCGACGGGGTCGAAATTTTATCGGGAAGCTTTTCGGGTTTCGGTTCCGCAATTCTCCCAAACCGTCGCGAATTGGCGGAAACGGATGTCGGATTCGGGTTCAGGAGGTCGAACACAACGGACTGGAGCTGGCCGGAATTTCGGGTACTCGCCGGAATAGTAATTTCCAGCGGGCCGCCACGGTCACCGGCAACCGTCGCCGGCGGCGGCGCGTGCGGTGGCCGTTGGTCGTGAAATTTTGCAGACTTGTAGATCTTGAGGAGAGCAACCCAACGGGACCAGCGGTGAGCAAAACGGAGGTCGGACGGCGGAGAACTCACCGTTTGAAGATTTCCGACCCCTCGCCGGAAAACGCTCCGATCCCGGCGCGTCAGTGGTCCGATGGCCGTGATTTTTGGTGGGTTGGCCGGACTTGAGGAGAGGATGATGGGTGTACGGTGTGTACTGTAGATTTGGCCGGAACAGGGTCGATTCGCGGTGGCCGGCGGTGGAGGGGAAAAACTCGCCGCCGAACTTCGGAGCTCCGATCCGGGCGCGTCCAGCGGCCGTTCACCGTGAAATTTGGAGGTTTTGCCGGAAATGAGGTGGGCAATCTGGATGGCCGGTGTGCGTACAGTAACTAGGCCGGAAAACGTGAAAATGACCGACGGCCGGTGACTCTCTCTCTCTCTCCTCTCTCTCTTTCTCTCTCCTCTCTCTCTTTTCTCTCTCTTCCCCGAGTCTTTTCTCTCTCTTTTATACAAATAAAACCCCTGTGTGACACTGTTCATGCCACGTGGACCAATCAGAAGCTGACACGTGGCATTTCACTGTTTATCGACCCAAAAACATTAAAATAATACAGTATCCGGTAAACTTCAAACGTCCATAACTTTTTAACCGGATGTCCGTTTTGAGCGTGCTGCTAGTCTGTGAACTCCTATCGACGAGCACTTCACAACCACACACGAGTCAAAGCTCAATTCCCCATAAACAAAAAGTCAACTCCGACCTATAACCTCCTGTCTAGCGGTACCTCGGGACGCTGGGTACTGTTGGCGCCACTGGTATATAGTGGGTGCATCAACTGATTTTCAGAGTTGTGTTAAAAAAAAATAAAAATGTTTTAAAGCTGTATTGGAATTAAAATTAATTATTACTGTTCGGATATTTATTTGATGTTTTGGTTTTCGGGGAATATGAATAAAGGGTTTTGTGAAAATGTTTTAAAAGGGGAACTCTTCCAACTGAGAGAATTGTAAGGGTTTTGAGAGAAATTATTATTTTCCAAATAATTATTATTTACCTATTACTGTGGTATTATATTGTATAGTAGAGGGTCGCTCACTGAGATGATTAGCATCTCACACTCTTAAATTCCGTTCCTCTAGGTACAAGGTTGTCGGTGTTCACTCGGAGTGGACTTGATCTTCCTCGCTGTATTTGTTCGTGCAGTACCTTGTTCTTCTTTTACTGCAGTTGTAATATTTCTTTAACTTTTGCTGTATTCTGTATTTTGTAGTACTTCATAAAGCTCTGTATACTGTATGGGACACTTATGTATTTGTATTGCATTGGATTACTGTATTTTTATTTTGGAGTGCTGAAATTTGTGGAACTAGTTCGTAGTACTGTGGGAGGAATAAGGGGACAATTATAGAAGTGTGTTTTCAGTGCAGGGAATTTTGTGGTAAGTCCATCCCTTAGGGGAGGTTCTGCCGGATCTTCCACAGAAGGGTCCGGTAGGGTTTCCCTGGGATCAGGGCTGTCTAGGGTTCCGGGGGAGGAATTCTGGACGGGTCCTGACAAACCATGGCAAGGTTTCTTGGCGGTTTGAATCGTGAAATAGCCAATCAACTAGAATTGCAACAATATGTGGAATTGGAGGAGATGTTGCATGTGGCTATTAAATCAGAGCATCAATTCAAGAGGAGGGGTGTAAGATGATGGTTTAGAGGTGTTTCCAATAGTGGAAGGTCCAATTCAAGTGGCTTGATGAACAATCCCATCTATGAAAGCAAGCCAAAGCTGAAAGTCAAAGAAGAAAATTTAAATTGGCCAATGAAGGAGACTAGAACCGAATCTGTCCAAGCACCAAAGAATGAGGTAAAATTAGATCTTAAACCTTCTAGAACTCATGATGTTGTGTGTTTTAAGTGCCAGGGAGGAGGACACATTGATAGCCAATGCCCGAATAGAAGAATCATGGTGTTAAAGGGCAATGACGAGCTAGAATCGGAAAGTGAAGAAAGTGAGGATGAAGCCAAGCAAGAGGAGAAGGACTTGGAGGATGAACCCGAAACCTTGCAAGCATCCAATGCTGAATTAAACTTGCTTTCTAGGAGAGTACTTGCTGCATACAAATATGAGGATGAAATTCAAAGGGAGAACATCTTCCACACCCGATGTGAAATTCAAGGTAAGATTTGTAGTATGATTATTGATAGTTGAAGTTGTACAAATGTAATTAGTAACATTGTAGTTGATAAATTAGGCTTAATAACTATTAAACATCCAGAACCTTACAGATTACAATGGCTTAATGATAGTGATGAAATAAAAGTGAATAAACAACCTAAAATAAAATTTAATATAGGTAGATATGAGGATGTAGTTTTATGTGATATTGTACCCATGATTGCTGGACATATACTATTAGGTAGACCATGGCAATTTGATAAAGATGCTACTCATTTTGGTCAAGAAAATAGTATTGTTTTCAGGTTTAAAGGAAAGAAGGTCAAGCTGGAACCATTATCTCCTAAAGAGGTTTACAAAGACCAATTACAAATGCAACAAAGGAGAGAAGCCGAAAAGCTCAAGGAAAAAGCAAGTATGGCACCAACAGCTTCACCATCCTTTTAAGAAGGTAAGAATGAGATTGCTGGTCATTGTATGGTTTCTAAGGCTCATATTGAGTGGAAAGATCAAGGAAAAACCAAAAGAGAGGGGAAAGAAAGTGGCAAACCCGAGAGCTTGGAGAAGGAAGAAAAATCCGAAGGTTTGCGCCAATCCAAGGGGGGAAAAGGAAAAGAAATAAAAGAAAGGTCAAGCAGCAACTTTTATTTGAGTTTAGGGGATATTAATAAGGTTATTGAGTGTGAAAAACCTTTGCTGGTCATTATTTATAAAGAAAATTATTTTAATGATCAAACTAGCTTTGAAGAACTTGAATTGCCAAGTTCAATGATTTATCTTTTGAAGGAATTTGGAGATGTCTTCCCAAATTAAATTCCAAGTGGACTACCCTCCAATCAAGAGGGAAAATGTGAGCTTGCTGTCCAAGGTAAGTCTTCTAATACTCAGGTTGTGTGGAAAAATTTTAATAAAACCAAGAGTGAGAAATTTGGTGCAAAAGCCGAGAGTGAGGAAGGTGAGATGGCAGTGAGTGAGAAAGGAAAAGGAAGACAAGAAAGGAAGAATATAAATTTTTATCTTAGCTTTGGTGATGTTAATAAAGTAATTATGAATAAGAAATCATTGCTGACCATGAATTTTAAGGACACTTATTTAAAGATGTCTTTATTAAAATAGAACTTTATCTGCATTGTTGAGAGCTTTACTTAGTGGCAATTTGAAAATTTGGGAAATATTGTTTGCTAACTTGAAAAAGTGTAATTTTTACCATAATGAGCATGTATTTCTAGATTTTGTTGTAATAGTGTTTGACCCAGGAGAATTGGTTTTGTTGCACTTACGAAAGGAAAGGTTTCCTAATAAAAGAAAGTCAAAGCTCATACCGCCTATGGATGGACCTTTTCAAGTTTTGGAGCCAAATAACAATAATGCTTACAAGCTTGATTTACCAGGTGAGTATAACATGAGTGCTGCATTTAATGTTGCTGATTTAACTCCTTTTGCTGCAGGTGATGATCTTGATTTGAGGACAAATCCTTTTGAAGAGGAGGGGAATGATGTGATTCCGCCCGAGCCCGCTCCACCGATAACCCGCTGGGGTGCTGACTCGACACGGATGAAGACTAGGCCAATCACAAGAGCTCAAATTAAGAGATTTAAGGGCAACCTCGGAGTATTTATACAGAGGGCAATCAATTTCAACAGAGCTTGTCCATACTTGAAGATACAAAGCCTACTCGAAGCATCCAAGTGGTGGAAGCCGATAGGGACCCGGGTGACTGTTTCGGTACATTTTTAGAGTCCGGGAAGCATGAAATGGTTCAAATGCTTTATGGGTTCAATACATATGCCTAAGAGGTCATGGAATCAAGTTAAATCAGCCTCAAATGCAATCAAAAAGGGCTTGTACGGACAGCATCAACAATTTGGCCGAATTTGCTGTATTGCTTGTTGGCTTTACTGTATTTTATTGTATTAGCCTTTTCTTATTTTTCCAAGCATGGGCAACGTGTGGGACTTCATATTCAGCTTATTTGGCATCCTACAAAGCATCTAGAAGCTGATTTGGGGTTCAAAGAGGTCAAAGATTGATCAAAGTCAACTTGATCAAAAGGCTAGCCTTTTTAGTTTCCTAATTTGTGTTTACTTTTTTGTTTTAGGAAACTACCATTACGTTTTTGCTTTTATTTATTTATTTTCTGGAAAAATAACTTTAAGAAGGTGTTTATTTTATTCTTTCCATTGTAAATTAATTAATTCCTAATTTAATATAAAGGAATTAATTAATCAAACTTAGATTAGGAAAGGAAGTATAGTTTCAGCCAACTAGGTTTCTTTATGTGTGGTGGCTGGTTTTCTTTATATTCTAGGGTTTTATTTCATGGCTTTGTAGCCTATTTAAAGGCTTAGTTATCAATAAGAAAAAACTTGGATTTGATTGAGAAAATACTTGTGAGATTAATTATCTCTTTGTTCTTTGAGAACACCTAAAACACCATTAGAGAATTGGTTGTTTTAGCTTGACTTATGAATAGGTTTTCCATCCCCTATTGTGGCATCTACATTATACCAAGGTTTCTAACCACAGGTTGGTTAGGGGTTGAGGTCAATTCCATTAGAACTTGAACTTAATTAAGATCCGGCCTAATATAATACGGGTTTAGGAGCAGGTCGTCCTATGTTCGTATCAGATTATGAGGGCTTAGGTAAGAGGTTTAAGGACAACATTGCTGCCTTTATCCAAGGGATAATTCATTCTCAAAAGGGCTTTTCCATACCCAAAGATACAAGGCCTATTTTGAGCATACAAGTGGTGGAAGCCGATACGGATCTAGGTAGCAGTTTTGGTGCATTTATGGAGTCCCGACAGCATAAAATGGTTCCAATGCTTCATGGGTTCAATAAATATGTCTAAGAGGTCATGGAATCAGGTCAAGGTAGCTTCAAAGGCAACTAAAAAGGGGCTTTGTGCATGGCATGACAAATTGGCTGGTTTTGCTATATTACCCACTGCTTTACTGTATTTTGCTGAGTTGGATTTGTCTCTTTCCTCTAAGCAAGGCAACGTGTGGGACTCCATAGAAATCCTATTTGGCATCCTAAAAGGCATATGGAAGCTGATTTGGAGCTTAAATTGGTCAAAGATTTTTCAAAGTCAACTTAGTCAAAAAGACAGTATTTTAGTTTCCTAATTTGATTTCTACTTTTTGTTTTAGGAAATTACCATTACTTTTTGGTTTTATTTGTGTATTTGCTGGATAAATAAGTTTAGGAAAGTTATTATTTTTATTATTTCTTTTTAAATTAATTAATTCCGAATTCAAAATAAAGGAATTAATTAATCAAAATTAGATTAGGAAAGGAGAGAGAAAATTCGGTCATATTAGGAAACAACAAGCATGGCCTATATTCCCTTTAGTTTTTAGGGTTCTATTTTGTTTTCTCTTGGCCTATTTAAGGGCTTATTTTTTAGGAAGAACACACCTTTAGTAATATTCATAATTTATTTGCGAGATTGAATTCTCTTTGTTCTCTTTGAACATCTAAAACACCATTAGCGAATAAGTGTTTTAGTTTGACTTATCAATAGTATGGGACTCCATAGAAATCCTATTTGGCATCCTAAAAGGCACATGGAAGCTGATTTGGAGCTTAAATTGGTCAAAGATTTTTCAAAGTCAACTTAGTCAAAAAGACAGTATTTTAGTTTCCTAATTTGATTTCTACTTTTTGTTTTAGGAAATTACCATTACTTTTTGGTTTTAGCGAGATTGAATTCTCTTTGTTCTCTTTGAACATCTAAAACACCATTAGCGAATAAGTGTTTTAGTTTGACTTATCAATAGTATATCCATCACCTATTGTGGTGTTTTCATTATACCAAGGTTTCTAATCACAGGTTGGTTAGGGGTTAAGGTGACAATTAGAACTTGAACATAATTAGATCCGGGCTTATATAGTACTAGTTTAGGTGCAGGTTGTCCTAGGTTCGTATCCGGTGAGTCAAGGCCTAAGATCTAGCCGAAAAGCATAGTCGATGGACAAGATGTGAATATTTTATACTACCCCTTATTGGTCCCAAAGAACAGAGGAGGCTAGGTTAGCCAAAATATGTTTTCGATTCAAGGATGTAAGGTGCCCCTGCTTTTTCAAGGTCAGAAGGGGTAGAGAAAATGCCCTGAGCCAATGTTCGAGTACCAGGCACTACGGCGCTGAAGTAACCCATGCCATACTCTCAGGAAAAGCTAAAATGACCTTCGACAAAAGGGTACCTGCAGTTGAAACTGACATAGGTGGGCAGGTAGAGAATACCTAGGGGTGCAAGACAACTCTCTCTAAGGAACTCATAAATAGCCTCAAAACTTCAAGAGAAGGGGTGGCTCCTCACAAAGGGGGTCACAATGACCAGGCCCGGGTGACTGTTTTCCAAAAACATAGTTCTTCGTAAAGTCATAATACCATGTATGGAGGCTGACGCCTGCGCAGTGCCGAAAGGTTGAGGAAGTTGGTGACTTGATGACATGGGAGCTGGCGACCGAAGCCCTGGTGAACAGGGGTTGTAACTATAATGATCTTAAGGTAGTGAAATACTTTGTTGGGTAAGTTTCAACCCGCACGAAAGACGTAATGATCTGGGCACTGTCTTAAAGAGAGGCTCGATGAAATAGACATGTCTATGAAGATGCAGACTACCTGTGCCTGGATATAAATACCCTATAAAGCTTCACTGTTCCCTGGGATTGGCTTTGGGCCTTTCCTACGCAGCTTAGGTGGAGGGCGAAGAAGGCCTCTTTCTAAAGGGGCCTGAGCCATCAGTGAGATACCACTCTAGAAGAGCTAGAATTCAAACCTTGTGTCAGGACCTATGGGCCAAGGAACAGTCTCAGGTAGACAGTTTCTATGGGGCATAGGCCTCCTAAAAGGTAACAGGGGCATTCAAAGGTTTCTCGGGCCAGACGAAGATTGGCCCTCGAGTGCAAAAGGGGAAGGGAGCTTAACTGCAAGACCCACCCATCAAGTAGGGATGAAAGTCGGCCTTAGTGATCCAACAGTGTCGAGTGGAAGGATCGTTGTTCAACAGATAAAAGTTACTCTAGGGATAACAGGCTGATTTTCCCCAAGAGCTCACATCGACGGGAAGGTTTGGCACTTCGATGTCAGCTTTTCGCCACCTAGGGCTGTAGTATGTTCCAAGGGTTGGGTTGTTCGCCCATGAAAATGGTACGTGAGCTGGGTTCAAAATGTCATGAGACAATTCGGTCTATATCTGGTGTGGGCATTAGAGCATTGGGAGGATCCTTCCCTAGTACGAGCGGACCGGGAAGGATGTACCTCTGGTGTACTAGTTATTGTGCCCACCGTAAACACCAGGTAGCCAAGTGCAGAGTGGATAACTGCTAAAAGCATCTAAGTAGTAAGCCCACCCCCAGATGAGTGCTCTCCTATTTTGACTTCCCTAGAGCTTCCGGTAGCACAGCTAAGACAGCGATGGGTTTTTCGCCCCTGAGGGGGTGAAGTGACCGAAGTTTTGAAAATTCAAAAGAAGATCACGACGAGACGAGTCGTTTATCATTATGATAGGTGTCAAGTGGAAGTGCAGTGATGTATGCAGCTGAGGCATCCTAATAGACCGGTAGACTTGAGCCTTGCTGCTACATGACTAAATCATCGATCAGGCACTCGCTACATATTTTCATTGCTCAACGCTTTGACAAAACCAAAAAACCATTGTTTAACTCTTTGACAACATGAAAAAACCGAAAGCTTTGCCCTCCCTCTCTATCTATCCAAGGGATGGAAGGGCAGAGGCCTTTGGTGTCCCCTCCAGTCAAGAGTTGGTGCCTCACAATCACTAGCCAATATGCTTTTCTCTCATGCATTTCTTCCTTCATGGTTCGATACTCTGGTGTCCTAGTGATACGAACCTAGGACGACCTGCTCCTAAACCCGTATTATATTAGCCCGGATCTTTAATTAAGTTCAAGTTCTAATGGAATGGACCTCAACCCCTAACCAACCTATGGTTAGAAACCTTGGTATAATGTAGACGCCACAATAGGGGACAGAAAACCTATTGATAAGTCAAGCTAAAACAACCAATTCTCCAATGGTGTTTTAGGTGTTCACAAAGAACAAAGAGATAATTAATCTCACAAGTATTTTCTTAATTAAATCAAAGTTTTATTCTTATTGATAACTAAGCCTTTAAATAGGTTACAAATCCATGAAATAAAACCCTAGAACATAAAGAAAACCGGCCACCACACATAAAGAAACCTAGTTGGCCGAAACTATACTTCCTTTCCTAATATAAGTTTGATTAATTAATTTCTTTATATTAAATTAGGAATTGATTAACTTACAATGGAAAGAATAAAATAAAAACCTTGCTAAAGTTATTTGTCCAGAAAATAAATAAATAAAAGCCAAAAAGTAATGGTAGTTTCCTAAAATAAAAAGTAAAAACAAATTAGGAAACTAAAAATGCTAGCTTTTTTATCAAGTTGAATTTGATCAGTCTTTGACCTCTCTGAGCTTCAAATCAGCTTCTAGATGCTTTTAGGATGCCAAATAAGCTGGATATGAAGTCCCACACGTTGCCCATGCTTGGAAAAATAAGAAAAGGCTAATACAGTAAAATACAGTAAAGCCAGTACGCAATACAGCAAATTCGGCCAAATTGTTGATGCTGTCTGTACAAGCCCTTTTTGATTGCATTTGAGGCTGATTTAACTTGATTCCATGACCTATTAGGCATATGTATTGAACCCATAAAGCATTGGAACAATTTCATGCTTCTCGGACTCCAAAAATGTACCAAAATCGTCACCTGGGTCCGTATCGGCTTCCACCACTTGGATGCTTCGAATAGGCTTTGTATCTTCAAGTATGGACAAGCTCTGTTGAGATTGATTACCCTCTATATAAATACTCCCAGGTTGTCCTTAAATCTCTTAATTTGAGCTCTTGTGATTGGCCTAGTCTTCATCCGTGTCGAGTCAGCACCCCAGCGGGTTATCGGTGGAGCGGGCTCGGGCGGAATCACATCACCTAGGCATAGAGGAACCACACCAATCCATCCCGAATTTGGTGGTTAAACTCTACTGTGGTGACTATATTGTAGGGGAGGTCCTACGAAAAAATAGCTTGATGTTAGGATGATAAAAAGCTTAACACCTCTCATTCTTATTATTTTATTTTTTCAATATGAAAAAAAAAATGAAAAATGAAAAGGTCATCTTATTCAAAACCCCAATGATTAAATCCCTTCTCTCCCACTTCACACCTCCAAACACACCGTTCTTATATAGATAGAGGTTCTTTCATATATTCTTAACCTGAAACGACTAGGGAAAGGAAAGGTTCATTTTTTTAGGGTACTCCCAGGAACAGATCCAGTGGAGATGGGCTGCGGCCTATAGCTTAGAAGATTAGAGCATGTGGTTATGAACAACAGTATCGGGGGTTTGTATCCTTCCTGGCCCACAACTAGCCAAAAAGGGAAGGTCCTTTCCCTTTGGGGGTGGGAAAAACATGATCGAGATTGTGGACCCCAAGCAATGGAATTTGGGCATGGGTCTTTTGTCGAAATGGAACGACCTTACTCTTCCTTTTTATTTATCATTAATGGTGGATAAATTAAATATAATATACCCGGCCCCAAGCCTGAATCAAACATTTTTTTTTTGTTTTATGGCTCGTAATTCTTCCTCAACCAGTATGGGGCAGAATACCTAAGAAAGTACAAGTATTAGTAGCATAGCAAAAATATGTTCCTTGCCATTAATATATTTGCTTGCGGTAATTATGGCCTCCCAAGCAAATCGATGACTGCATCTTTGATGCATTTGCTAGTACATCTGAAAATTCTTAATTGGATAGTTGTAAATAGCCCCAGACTATGGAACAAAGGATTATCTCAGACCTACGCCGAGGTATTGATGGTGATTCTCAAATATCGCATAATGGAATGTGATATGATAAGATAGAATGCAATAGAAATAAAGACACAGAGAATGAGTTACCTACTCTTAACGGTCAAAGCGAACCCTTTCCTTCTGAATTCTTTAATTCGGAATGAATCAAATCTCCCTAAGTAGGATTCGAACCTACGACCAGTCAGTAAACAGCCGACTGCTCTACCACTGAGCTACTGAGGAACAATAGGAGATTAGATATGATATAGTTCAATTCCCATTCTCAACCTATGACCAATATAAGCTCGAAGCTTCCTTTGTAACTCCTAGAACTTCTTCGTAATGGCTCCATTCCATGCCTCGTTCCATCCATATCCCAATTCCATTCATTTAATATCCCTTTGGTGTCATTGAGATAAGAGATGTCGTTTCTAGTCTATCTCTTTCTATTGCTATATATATATGGAAATTTTAAAAATCTTCATATAATAAACAAGAAATTGCAATAGAAAAGAAAAAAGGGAGGTTTGTGATGATTTTTAAATCTTTTATACTACATAATATAGTATCCTTATGCATGAAGATAATCAATATGGTCGTTGTGGTCGGACTCGATTATGGATTTCTGACCACATTCTCCATAGGGTCGTCTTATCTTTTCCTTCTCTAAGCTCGCATTATGGAAGAAGGAGAAGAAGGAATCGAGAAGAAAGATCAGCAACAATTGATTTTATTACGGGATAGCTCATGATGTTCATATTGATTTATTATATGCCTCTGCATCTAGCATTGGGTAGACCTCATACAATAACTATCCTAGCTCTACTGTATCTTTTGTTTCATTTCTTATGGAACAATAACAAACAATTTTTTTGATAATGGATCTACTAACAAAAATTCAATGCGTAATCTTAGCATTCAACGTGTATTCCTGAATAATCTCATTTTTCAATTATTCAATCATTTCATTTTACCAAGTTCAATGTTAGTCAGATTAGTCAACATCTATATGTTTCAATGCAACAACAAGATGTTATTTGTAACAAGTAGTCTTGTTGGTTGTTAATTGGTCACATTTTATTCATGAAATGGGTTGGGTTGGTATTAGTCCGGATACAGCAAAATAATTCTATTAGATCTAATGTACTTATTAGATCTAATATGTACCTTGTGTTAGAATTGAAAATTTCTATGGTTTAAATCTTTAGTATTCTCTTATTTATTACCTGTGTCTACTATTTAGGCATAATACCACCACCCATTGTTACTAAAAAACTGAAAGAAACCTCAAAAATGAAAGAAAGGGGGGAAAGTGAGGAAGAAGCAAATGTAGAAATAGAAACAACTTCATAAACGAGGGGGACTAAATAGGAACAAGAGAAATCCACTGAAGAAGATCCTTCTCCTTCCCTTTTTTGGGAGGAAAATGAGGATTCGGACAAAATTGATGCAACACAAGAGATATGAGACACGCTATAAACATAGACCCATTTATGAAACTTATTATATGGATGTGGATGAAAATCAAGAAAATTCAAAGTTAGAAATATTTACAGGAAAAAAAAAGATCTACTTTGGGCTGAAAAACCTCTCGTTAATATTCTTTTCTACTATAAACAATGGAATAGGCCATTTTGGTATATAAAAAAAAAATCAATTTGAAAATATTTTTTTTTTTATATATGTCAAAGTGATGGAAAAGAAAGAATATCTTTTACATACCCACCCAGTTTGTCAACTTTTTTGGAAATGATACAAGGAAAGATGTCTCTGTTTACAGCAGATAAACCCTCTTCTGCTGAATTATAAAATAATTGGACTTATAGCAATGAACAAAAAAGAAAAGACCTAAACAAAAAATTTATAAATAGAGTCAAAGCTCTAGATAAAACTTTAGATAGGATATTTTTTGTTTGGGATATACTCGAAAAAGAGACTAGATTTTGTAATGATAATCCTCAAAATGAATACTTACCTAAAATATATGATCCTTTTTTGAATGACCCCTATTGGGGACAAATCACAAATTTTTTTTCAACTACAATCCTAAATGAAACTTCCAGAAAAAAAAATAATATTAACATAGAGGGTTTTTGGATAAATAAGATTCATAGTATCCTTCTTATTTTTAATTACCTGCAATTTGAACAGATAAAAAATCCATTTGTAAAAAACAATTAACAGCAAAAATTTTATATTTCTTGAACTTATTGAAAAACCACCATCAAGTTTAAAATTTTAAAGAGCTTTCTTTACTTCTCGAAGAAGAACAAATAAAAATTGATTCAGAAAATAACAAAAAAAATTATAAATTTCTATTTGATGCAGTTATAAAAGACCCTAACGATAAAAAAATTAGAAAAAAACCTATCCAACGAAAATAAATTAGTAAAAAAGTTCCTCGATGGTCGTACAAATTACTTAATGATTTGGAACAACAGGAGGGAGAAAGCGCAGAGGGGGTGGAAATGGAATATGAGATTCAATCATGAAAATCCAAACGTGTAGTGATTTTGACTGATAACCTACAGACTGTTGATACTAATACCAAAGATACTAATAATCCCGATGAAATAGAGGAAGTGGCTTTGATACGTTATTCATAACAACCGAATTTTCATCAAGACATAATAAAAGGTTCTATGCACGCTCAAAGATGCAAAACAGTTATTTGGAAACTCTTTCAAGCAAATATACATTCACCCTTTGTTTTGGATAGAATCGAAAAATGATATATTTTTTTTCTTTTGATATCTTTAAGCCGATGAATATGTTTTTTAAAAATTGAATGTGGAAAAGCACAAAATTAACAATTTCAGATTATACAGAGAAAAGCCAAAAGGCACTGAGAAAAACAAAGAAAAAGATAAAATAGAAGAAGACAAAAGACGAGAAAAAGCATGTATAGAAATAGCATAAGCATGGGATAATATTATATTTGCTCAAATACTAAGAGGTCTTGTGTTAATAACCCAATCTATTTTTAGAAAATATATTCTATTACCCTTGTTGAAAATAGTTAAAAATATTATACGTATACTACTGTTTCAATTTCCCAAATGGTCTAAGGATTTAAAGGATTGGAATAGATAAATGCATATTAAATGCACTTATAATGGTTTCCAATTATCAGAAACAGAATTTCTGAAACACTAGCTAATAGACGATATTCGAATAAAGATCCTATTTCCTTTTGTTTGAAACCTTGTCACAAATCTAAGCTATACAAAACTTAAAATGCTATAATGAAGAAGAAAGGATAAAAAAATGATTTCTGTTTTTTAACAGTTTGGGGAATGGAAATTGAACTGCCTTTTAGCTCTCCCTAAAACCACCTTTGAGTTGTTGAACCTATTTTTAAAGAACTCAACAAAAAAACTAGAAAATGGAAAAAGAAGCATTTTCTAGTTCTAATAATTTTACAAGAAAAAACAAAAAATTTTCTAAATATTTCAAAAGACATAAAAAACCAGTTTAGTGAAATCATTCTATTTCTAAAAGAAATAGTAAAAGAACTCGAAAAAATAAATCCAATTGTATTATTTGGCTTCAGAGAACTAGAAATATATCAATTAAGTGAAACTAAAAAAGAAAAATATTCAATAAGAAATAATACAAAATGAGTTCTAACAAAAACAAAATGAGTTATAATGATAAAAGATTAGAATCGCCAAAAAATATTGGGCAGGTATTAAAAAGAATAAATGCTCGACTAATCCGTAAATCACATTATTTTATAAAAAAAATTTTTCATTGAAAAGATATACATAGGTATCCTTTTAGGTATCATTGATATTCGGAATATTAATGCACAAATATTTCAGGAATCAACAAAAAAAAAATTCTTAATAAATATATTTACAATGATAAAGATATTTCTAATTCTAATAATGAAACAAATCAAAAAATAATTTATAGAAAAAATAAAAGTCTAATTCACTTTATTTCGACTATAAAAAAGTCCCTTTCTACTATTAGTAATAAAAGCACACAAACCTTTTTTTTACTTATCTTACGTGTCACAAGTATACGTATTTTAAAAATTATCATAAGCCTTAGCCCTTAACATATATAAGTATGAAATAAAGAATTATTTTGGTGGAACACAAAAACTATTTCATTTCAAATGAAGACATTATTCTCTTCGAAATTTGGGAATAAATCAATGGAAAAATCGGTGAAAAGGTCATGATCAATATGATTTATCTCCGATTACATGGTCTAGCTTAGTACCACAAAGGTGGAGAAATAGAGTCAATCAGTGCTCTATAGCTTAAAATAACCATTTAAAGAAATGCAATTCATATGAAAAGGAAAAAAACCTATTAATTCACTATGTAAAACAAAAGAATTTGGAAGCCACCTCATCACAAAAGGAAACAGAGAATTTTTAAAAACACTATAGATATGATCTTTTAACATATAAATTTATATCATCTAAATCTGTTATTTATGAAGATTAGAAGAACTCATCTATTGATCAACTTCCTTTTATAGTACCTACCCCCATGGGAAGTCGAATCCCCGCTGCCTCCATGAAAGGGAGATGTCCTGAACCACTAGACGATGGGGGCATACTTGCTCGAGCGCCATCATACTATGCTCATAGTATGAATAGTTTTTTGAAATTGTCAATATACAATATAATAGAATGGGAATGGTATGACTCAATACAAAGGATAACACTTTTCAGTGAGTAGTTGTTCTACCGAAAAGGGGACTAAACCCGATTCTTACGCTTTCATTCATTGATTGACTCATTGTTAAGATTAGGCGGGCATATCTCTACCTCAAACTAAGACAGGAAATTCAAATAAAAAAAATGATAAGTTATTGAATTTTTTGAATTTTTTTCTCTAAATTTCTTTTTTTTGGTTAAGAGGATAGGTCGAATCTCTTTATCAACAATTGCTTCGATAAAATATTTCGGAGCTATGTTGAATTGGTAGGTACATGTATCAATCAAATGAATTTCATTATAATGGAAAATAGTGAAAAGAAATTAAGGTCAGCCGGTTAAAACCAATTCTTGCATTGATATGTATCAAATCCAATATCAATAAACCTTTTGTTACATACACTTACTAGTATATACTATACTCACTATGTAAATCAAATTGAGCATTCCTCAATGACCCACTATGCGTCTAAGATATATCTATTAGATAGACTATAATGTATACAGGTATAAGATATGTCTGCAGACATATAACATATAATAAGTATATACAATAGACTCATCGTAACTAGAGGCTTATTCAGGAGTTTGAGTAAACGAGCCCTTTTAACTCAGTGGTAGAGTAACGTCGTGGTAAGGCGTAAGTCATCGGCTTAAATCCGATAAGCGGCTTTGGTTTTTCCATAAAAATCCAATGGCAGTATTCATATTTATAGAGATATTGTTGCCATTTGTAATAAAAAAGTAACAAACCATAAAATGTGATTGTAATATAAGTAATTTTTATATTTAAATTCTATTAAATACTAATGAAGTGTAGTAATTTCTAGTAATTATAGTTATAAAGTTGAACATTTGTTATTATGTTTATTATATTGTTATAAATATTATAATGCTAAGTTTATAATGAATAATGCTAAGTTGTCTACTTGAATCTCCAAATATTCCTATTACTTTAGTCTATTATTCCAATAAAATCAATTAGAAATCAAGCAAAAAAAAAAGTAAGTGGACCTAACCCATTGAATCATAACTATATCCACTATTATGATATTAAAAGATTTATTCCAAGCACAACATACATAAAAGGCGTTTAAAATACATTTCTTTGATTCCAGCACACAAGACAAGATCACTTTCTATTTTATTATATATATTTCATAAGTTATAAGTATCTATTTTAGATACTTAGATAGATATCTATCAGATCATGGTTTCATGTAACAAATATTTCCATCCATATGGATACAAACAATATTTTTATTCCAATAATCAAATGGAAAATGATGCAAGAAAGAAACTTTTATCTATGATCTCCTATTATTAAATTCAATACCCTATTAATTTCATCAAAGATAAATAATAGAATAAAATAAATAGAACAGGAATTTTATTAAAAGAAAATGAAAGACTAAAATAGAAAGTAATAAAATATATGATATTGTAGTAGTTTAAGACATACAAATTCTTATTTTTATTAATTTTCCCAATGGGACTCAAAAATAAGATTAGTATATGGAACGGGAGGAATATATCTGGGGATCTATCAGTAGCAAGAAAAGGGATCACTTGTTTCTTGAATAGTTCTTTTCAAATTAAATAAAAAATGCATCTATCTGATTGATGAGTCATAAGACAATTCATGGTTCAAGTGGTTATTAAGAATAGGAAAGGATAGCCAAATTAAGTTCAGGGATTTTACTTTACTAGGTCCTGCTAGAAACCAATAAATTTTTTTATATTCGAAACCTTTTCAAAAGAAGGGGTCGTAGATGAGAAATCAAATCATACATAAATGATAGAATCCCCAATGTTCTGAAAATGCTACAAGGTGCTCAAAAAAGGTTGAAGTAGTTGAATAGGAGGATCACTATGACAATAGCCCTTGGTAAATTTACCAAAGATGAAAATGATTTATTTGATATTATGGGTGACTGGTCACGAAGGGACCGTTTTGTTTTTGTAGGTTGGTTTGGTCTATTGCTCTTTCTTTGTGCCTATTTCACCTTAGGGGGTTGGTTTACAAGTACAACTTTGTAATTTCATGGTATACCCATGGATTAGCAAGTTCTTATTTCGAAGGCTGCAACTTCGTAACCGCCGCAGTTTCTACTCCTGCTAATAGTTTAGCACACTCTTTGTTGTTACTATGGGGCCCTGAAGCATAAGAAGATTTTACATGTTGGTGTCAATTAGGTGGTCTGTGGACTTTTGTTGCTCTTCATGGTGCTTTTGGACCATTAGGTTTAATGTTAATTGAACTTGCTCGATCTGTTCAATTACAACCTTATAATGCAATCACATTCTCCGGTCCAATTGCGATTTTTGTTTCTGTATTTCTCATTTATCCGCTAGGTTAGTCTCATTGATGGGGGTTGCTGGGGTATTGGGTGTTACTCTGCTATGCGCTATTCATGGTGCTACTTTATTTGAAGATGGTGATGGTGCAAATACATTCCGGGCTTTTAACCCAACTTAAGCTGAACAAACTTATTCAATAGTCACGACTAACTGCTTTTGGTCCTAAATCTTTGGGGTTGCTTTTTCCAATACACATTGGTTACATTTCTTTATGTTATTTGTACCTGTAACTAGTTTATGGATGAGTGCTCCTCTAGCAGTTGGTCTAGCCCTAAATGATACGAACCTAGGACGACCTCCTCCTAAACCCGTATTATATTAGCCCAGATCTTAATTAAGTTTAAGTTCTAATGGAATTGACCTAAAACCCTAACCAACCTGTGGTTAGAAACCTTGGTATAATGTAGACGCCATAATAGGGGATGGAGATCCTATTAATAAGTCAAGATAAAACAACCAATTCTCTAATGGTGTTTTAGGTGTTCTCAAAGAACAAAGAGATAATTAATGTCACAAGTATTTTCTTAATCAAATCAAAGTTTTATTCTTATTGAAAAATAAGCCTTTAAATAGGCTTTGAAAGATACAAAATAAACCCTAAAAACCCTAGGAAAAACCAGCCACACAATGAAGAGTTCTAGCTTGATCGAATCTTTCCTTTTCCTAATCTAATTAATTAATTCCCTTATTTTCAATTAGGAATTAATTAATTTACAAACAAAATAATAAAATAAAAACTTTCCTAAACTTATTTGTCCAGCAAATAAAGGAAAACCCAAAAAGAAAAGTCAAACGCAAATCAGAAAACGAGTTGACTAGTTTGGCAACTAAGCTAACTTATGTTTGATGTCCGAGCTAACTTATGTCTGCCTAATGTCCGAGATAACTTATGTCTGTCCGAGCTAACTTATACTAAGCATTATTTATTCCACTAATATTTGTTTTTGGAATATATTCATAGCCATCTAGAATTAACATTGATCGTCAAGTTCACTTTATCATAATAAACATAAAACTACAATGACCTTGTATCCAGTGTGTTTTCTTATAGCATGATCCTTTAGGTAGGTGATAGCAAGGTAGTGAAAGGCCAATGTCAAGAGCTGCTAATATATATTTTTGTATCATATAAAAATTACATGTATGTACATATACTTTAAAAAGAATAAGGATAGCAATTTCCAGCTTACTAGGCATTAAATTATGGCTAAACTTTGTGATATAGAGTTATCTTGCAACCTATTATTTTAAATAGAATGTGGACAATATCCCTGCATTTGGTTATTTCAATTGCTCTGCCACATGATTTTTGGGCTAAAGTTCGTGTAGATGCACTATTTTTATGGTTTTTGCCATAATAATAAATTAGTTTTTTCAATCTTATTGGATGGTAAGTCAAAAGGAAAAAACCACCTCATCCATGAACAACCAAACTATAATTCCAGGAAATTACATATAAGCTTAGAGATTATGAAAATCAAATAGGATTTGAAAATGTAATTTGTATAGGTCATAGTAACAAAAAGTATTCACATAATCCTATATATGTTGCAATAAGCTATAAGTTGTTCCAACAAAAGAATGCAGGTTACTTATATTTGTTTTCCTAGTGACTCATCATGTAGTTTGGTATGAACCCAAAAATAAAAATTTGATATATTTTTCAATATTTACAGTACTATAACTCTGTCATTTATAGAAAGACACCACAAAATCAGAAAGAAAATGTCTCTTGCCAAGAATGCATTCCTTAGGTCATGAAGAACCTTTTCCCTCTCAGCTCATCATATCCAGCTTCTTCCCCATCTAGCTCCTCAATCCAGTTGCTTTTGCTTGACATACTTATTAGAAATTTGATATTTTGATAAATATCAAAATATATAAATATATATTAGATATATAGATTTATAAGTTTTGACTATAAAAAAGAAATATTGAAAAATATTCGATAGAGATAAGAGAAAGTAAGCATAAGCAGGTAGCGGGGAATCGAAACCGCATCGTTAGCTTGAAAGGCTAGGGGTTATAGTCAACATTGATTCATCATTGTTAACGTCTCCAATTCAAAACCAAACATGAAACTTTGGTTTCATTCGGCTCCTTTATGAAAGATAAATAAATTTCCAGATATCAATGAAGTTAAAAAAAATTCGACCCATAACATCTATGTCAGCTTTTCAGTCTCAATGCATTCAAAATGACCCGCTTTTTAGATGATCCTTGTAGAAAAGAGGGGATTATAACAATCTTTCTAGTTACTTCATTCTCTATTTCTATTTGAAAGAATCCTTAGGAAAAGGATTTGTTTCCACCGAGCTAAAACAATTTTTTGATGTCTCTAGTAAACCAAAGTCATTGTTTAATTAGTTATTTTGTTTCAATTGTCCCTATACAAAAAAGAAAAATTGAAGATTTAGTTACGATTAGAAATACACTTTCTGTCTTTATCCATGGATACTTTACTCATACTTATTCAATTGGAAATATCAATTGATCCAATTAAAAAAAAAAATTATGTTTCGTAATTTTATAATCAAAATTTTCAATTTCTAATTGATTATTGGATACAAATCACGAGAATGTATACTCTTCCTCGAATTTTTCATTGAAAGGTAAAGGATTTAATCCTTTTAAGACATAAAGTTTTTGCTCCAAATGGAATATTAATCAAACCAAGAGACCCCTTAACTATTCGGTGGTTAATTGAACGAATCGCACTTTTACCACTAAACTATACCTACTCAAATTTGATTATTGTATATAAAAGGACTTTTTGTCGAACAAGAAACTCGGGCGCAATCAAAAGATAGGATCAGAAAAAAATGCATTGTGCACGAATCCATAGTTCCGTTTTTTATTATATACATATTATTATTTATTTTTTATTTCAGTAAAATATCATTAAACAAAAAAGATAAAATAAATAACGAAGACAAGAAATCTCGCTTTGATTCTATATCAAAATAGGTCTTTTTATGACTTTCGTTGTTTCAATAATAAGCCTTTTTGTTTTGGTTTCAAATTAAATAATTCATTTTATCTTATTACGATTGAACAAAACAAAAGAGGCCTGGCCTGCTACGTACTACCAAGCGAAGCCGTGGAAAGAAAGGGCCATTTCGGACGAACTCAAAGAGGTTTTATTTATTTATTATTATTAATAAATATTATTTTTTCTCATTATTTTTATTTTGCCTTTTTTCTATTTCTTTTTTCTATTTATATATTACATAAAATACAGAATATATCTACTAAACATATATTAATTATGTAAATCTATTCAAAAAATCTAAAAAAACTATGTTAAACATATTAACAAATATAGATTCCATTTTTAGATTTGATTTATATTGGATTTTTATATTTATTTCATTTATATTGGGTTTATATATTGGATTGTTGATATCTCTTTCAAGTCTTTTCATTATACATATATGTTATATGATTATAGAATTATAAATAACATATATGTATACGTTTTATGTACATTTTATACAATCTAATTATATAATATAAATGCTTTTATTTTATCTAAATGGTCTAAATGGAATTTGATTCTATATCATCATCATTCCGTATCTATTATATAAACTATTGTATATATATATAATATATAATAAAATAATAAAAAACACTAAAAAAAATAAGGGCTTTTTTCAAGCCTTATTTTTGTGATGCAACATAGTAATTACCTCCTTTCAATTGGGGGAGAGATGGCTGAGTGGATGAAAGTGTCGAATCCCTCTCTTTCCATTTTCATCGATATCTTGTTCTTTTCTTTCAAATTTCTCATGAGTTCAGTGTGGAATCGATAAAATTCTACTAAGCTAAGAACGTTTTAAAATCAAGGAAGAAAAACCTTATTTCCTTTTTTTCTTTTTTTAATTCTTCACATCCAGGATTACATCCTGGGTCGTTAGATAGGAATTCAAAGATAAATAGTGAAACAGAGAATATTACTACTGTGTAAACAAATAGTTTGAGAGTAAGCATTATACAATCTCCAAAATTATTTTTTAGGTAAAAAGATAATAGATTTGCTATTTTATTTTAGACTGCATACCCTACTCTTTTTATTTTGTAAATGTATTTGTAAATATATTTTCCATATATAAATCAAAAGGATCCAATTCAAGCAAGTTTCAAATTCAAAAGTCAAATTTTTTGGAATTGGTAAAACTTTTTCGATCAAATCAAAAGTGTATTACACAAGAATCATTTAGTCATATGATTCTTTGATGGAAAGAAATCATAAAAAAGGGTATGTTGCTGCCATTTTGAAACGATTCAAAATCATCGAAGTAATGTCTAAACCCAATGATTCAAGGCAAACATAAAGGATCCTGGAACAAGGAAATACCGTTTTCGATTGTCTCCACAACTAGATCAGAATACAGAATCAAAAGAGATTCTAAAAGAGACAGACAAAAGGGGCCTTCGAGATCACTCAATAAATGAAATGCTTAAAAGGTTTCCTTAAGTTATTTAAGAGTTATCCAACCTGAGTTATGAGGGTGCAAAGTGTAAATAAGAATAATTTTTTTTGGTGGGGGAAAGAATAAGTATTTAAATCATAGTCTAGTTGATTTTATGATTTTATGGATATATTTGACCTTATCATTCTATACATAGATATAATTTCCAATTTTCTTGAGCCATATAAGGAGAAAACTTCTTATACGTTTCTAGGGGGGGTTATTGTTCATCTATCCCAATGAGCCATTTATCGAATCATTGCAATTGATGTTCGATCCATAAAAGATCTCCGTAAAGTGGGTTTTTATCACCCGATAAAGAATCAAACCTATTTGAATGTTCCTGCTATTCTATATTTCCTTGAAAAAGGCACTTAGCCTACAGGAACTGTTCATGATATTTCAAAGAAAGTGGCAGTTTTTACGGAACTTACCCTTAATCACCAAACGACAGTCAATTAATGAAAAATTAATGAAATATATCAAACTGAAATATATAAGAAATATATAAATAAAGAAGGTGGAGATCACTCATAGAGAGCTTTTTATAGTATTTTCTCTGCTATTCTGTTTTAATTTGTCATTCCTACTTTTGATTTTGGGTATTACCATTAATGATGATGGGGGTAGTTAAGCTTTTTTCTTTTAGTTATATTGATTGATTGACTAAATTCAAGCTTTTTTCTACTTCTTCTTCTTTTTTTTTTTCTTTATTACTTTTTCCTTACGTATACATCCCTTATTAGTCTATATATCAATTAGCTATGTAGTGCCAATCCAACAGAAGTCCTTTTTTTTATTTAAATTTACAATATTTTATTTTTTCCTAGTTCTCCATTGTATTCTTTTCTCAAATACTCATATTGACAACAGTGCATCGAATAAATATAATTTGATTATGGATAAATGGATCTATTTTCCTCCATGCCATAGATTTGATTTCATTCAAGGAATGGGTTCATTGGATTTTCTGTAATACAAGAAGTTTTTGTTTTTGTATGATACAATTTGTTTTGCCGTTTCAAATTTAATGTTGTGATTATGCTGTGCAATTCAACCTCTTTATTTATTTTATTGGGATTCTGATTGTATCTACACATTCTAATTCTTTTATTCGAGTTGCTGACTCAATGGTGAAGTATTCGGCTTTTAAGTGCGGCTAGCATCTTTTACACATTTGCATGAAGCAATAGATTCATCCATACCACCAGTAGAGTTTGTAAGACCGCGACTGATCCTGAAAGGAATGAATGGAAAAAGTAGCATGTAGTATCAATGGAGAATTTTGAGAATATTTCATTGTTTCTGGATATGTCCAAAACCTTGTTTGTATTGTTTGAATTCGTAGTGTGGAAGAAAAAAAGAAATTGGAAAATCAATTTCAAGTCGGACAGAGCCCAACTGTGGCCCCAATTAAATTATAGGGAAACAAAGAGTAACGAGCTTTTGGTCTTATTTTTTGAATGATTATCCGAATAATTAGACACTAAAAATATATTAGTGCTTGACACGAGAAAGGTTTTTCCATGAGGGATTATCCATTTTTTATGAGTCCTACCTATTAGGTATTCTCCATTATGAGGTGGAGATAAATGAGTAAAAGAAGGCAGTGTATTGATAAAGAGGTTTTTTTTTTTTTTTTTTTTCCAAAATCAAAAGAGCGATTGAATTGCAAAAATAAAGGATTTCTAACAATCTTGTTATCTTAGATTGAACATAAACCACTTAGATGAAAAAAGAGAGGATAGAGAGTTTGCCGATGGTTTTACCTTTTTTCCGAGGTATCTATTTTTTTTGTACTATAATACCTTGTTTTGACTGTATCGTACTATGCATCATTTGATAACGTAATAAACCCGTAATCTCTGGTTCAAATTGAATTTCAAATGGAAGAATTTCAAGGATATTTTGAACTAGATAGATCTCAGCAACATGATTTGCTATACCCACTTATCTTTCGGGAGTATATTTATGCATTTGCTCATGATCATGGTTTAAATGGATTGAGTTTGCTGGAAAATGTAGGTTATGACAATAAATCTAGTTTACTATTTGTAAAACATTTAATTACTTTAATGTATCACCAGAATCATTTGATTATTTCAGCTAATGATTTTGATCAAAATAAATGTTTTGGGTACAACAAGAATTTGTATTCTCAAATGATATATGAGGGTTTCATGATATCTGAGGGATTTGCAGTCATTGTGGAAATTCCATTTTCCTTACGATTCCTATGATTGGTATGTTCGAGGGCAGAATCATAAAACATTTTAATTTACGATCAATTCATTCAATATTTCCATTTTTAGAGGACAAATTCCCACATTTGAATTATGTATCAGATGTACGAATACCCTATCCCATTTATCTGGAAATCTTAATTCAAACCCTTTGTTATTGGGTGAAAGATGCCCCTTCTTTGTATTTATTGCGACTTTTTCTTCATGAGTATTATAATTGGAATAGTTTTATTACTCCAAAAAATCTATTTCTTTTTTTGTTTTGAAAAGTAATTCAAGATTTTTCTTGTTCCTATATAATTCTCATGTTTTCTCCATTACCAATCTTCTCATTTACGATTAACATCTTCTGGGGTATCTTTTGAGTGAATTTATTTCTACAAAAAAATAAAACATCCTGTACAACAAGTCTTTTCTAATGATTTTTCGGTGGTCTTATGTTCTTCATGGAGCCTTTCATGCATTATGTTAGATATCAAGGAAAATCGATTTTGGTTTCAAAAGATACGCCTTTTCTAATGAATAAATGGAAATATTTTCTTGTCTTTTTATGGCATTATCATTTTTATGCGTGGGCTCAATGTGGAAGGATCTATATAAACCAATCGGCCAACCATTCTTTCAGCTTTTTAGGCTGTCTTTTAAGTGTGAGACTAAATCTTTTGGTGGTACAGAGTCAAATGCTAGAAAATTCATTTATAATGGATAATGCTATAAAGAAGCTTGATGCATTAGTTCCAATTAGCCCAATGATTGTACCATTGGCTAAAATGAAATTTTGTAACGCATTACGACATCCTGTTAGTAAGTCGACCTGGGTCGATTTGTCAGATTTTGAGATTATCGACTGATTTGCTCGTATATGCAAACATCTTTCTCATTATTTCAGTGGATCCCCAAAAAAAAAAAAAAGCGTTTGTATCGAATAAAATATATACTTCGACTTTCTTGTCTTAAAACTTTGACTCGTAAACACAAAAGTACTATACGAGGTTTTTTTTTTTATAGATTAGGTTCAAAATTATTGGAAAAGTTCTTTACGCTGAAAGAAAGGGTTCTTTCTCTGATTTTTCCAAGAACTTATTCAACATTTTGAAGGTTATATAGAGGGCGAATTTCATATTTGGATTTTGTTTGCATCAATGATCTAGTCAATCATGAATGATTGGCTGTTCGACCATGGAAGTGGAAATTATCCTTAAATGCTGAAGAGATAACAAAAAATTTATTTAGTCGTCTATTATGAAATGTTCATGCAGTAAGAGTAAAGGTTGACCAACTGAATATTGAACTTTCTTAGAGGCTTGTCTAGGGAAGGAGCTGGATTTAGATGTATACATAGGGAAAGCCGTGTGCAATGAAAAATGCAACCACGGTTTGGGGAGAGATTTTTACCTATTTTTTATTTTCTAATTCTATGAAGTAAATTAAATCTGAATTTTAATCCAAATTTTGTAATTTATTTATTTTTATTCAATTTATTTATTTAGTTTACTAAAAAACATGGATGAATCTAGATAGATAAAAACCTCAATATATCTATGGATGTTGAATATTGGTTGACATGGGTATGTAAGTCATGTTATATTGTTGAATAACAAGCCCTCGATTATCTATTTATAGAAAATTCATGTGCTTGGGAGTCCCTGATGATTAATAATCAAATAAACCAAGATTTTACCATGACTGCAATTTTAGAGAGATACGAAAGCAGAAGCCTATGGGATCGCTTCTGTAATTGGATAACCAGCACTGAAAACCATCTTTACATTGGATGGTTTGGTGTTTTGATGATCCTTACCTTATTGACCGCAACTTCTATATTTATTATCGCTTTCATTGCTGCCCTTCCAGTAGATATTGACTGTATTCGTGAAACTATTTTTGAATCTCTACTTTATGGAAACAATATTATTTCCAGTGCCATTATTCCTACTTCTCCAGTGATAGGTTTGCATTTTTACCTGATATGGGAAGTAACTTCCATTGATGAATGGTTATACAATGGTGGTCCTTATGAGCTAATTCTTCTACACTTTTCACTTGGTTATACAATGGTGGTCCTTATGGGTCATGAGTGGGAACTTAGTTTCCGTCTAGGTCTGCGCCCTTGGATTGCTAGTGCATATTCAACTCCTGTTGCAACTGCTACTGTTGTTTTCTTGATCCATCCAATTGGTCAAGGAAGCTTTATCGACGGTATGCCTCTAGGAATCTCTGGTACTTTCAACTTCATGATTGTATTTCAAGCTGAGCACAACATCCTTATGCACCCATTTCACATGTTAGGCGTAGCTGGTGTATTCAGGGCTCCCAATTCAGTGCTATGCATTGTTCCTTGGTAACTTCTGGTTTGATAAGGGAAACCACAGAAAATGAATCTGCTAATGAAGGTTACAGATTCGGTCAAGAAGAAGAAACCTACAATATCATAGCTGCTCATGGTTATTTTAGACGATTGATCTTCCAATATGCTAGTTTCAACAACTCTCATTCTTTGTACTTCTTCCTAGATGCTTGACCTGTAGTCGGTATTTGGTTCACTGCTTTAGGTATTAGTACTATGGGTTTTAACTTAAATGGCTTCAATTTCAACCAATCTATAGTTGATAGTCAAGGTCGTGTAATTAATACCTGGGCTGATATTATCAGCCGTGCTAACTTGGGTATGGAAGTTATGCATGAGCGTAATGCTCATAACTTCCTTCTAGATCTAGTTGCGGTTGAAGTTTTGTCTATAAACAGATGAGACATTGGTATTAGTGTAAACTGAGTGATTGAACATAAAGGAGCAATAATCAATTTCTTATTCTAGCAAGAAGTTTGGTATTGCTCCTTTAGGAGTTTTTTTACTTAAATTTTTTTCTTTACTTCATCTTTACTTAAACATACCCATACTTTCGTTATGTATAAGTTTTTATTTTCGATATCCTCTTTCAAATTTTTTTATTTTACATTTCAATTTAAAGGTTTCAATTCCATTTTTTCTTCTTTTAGTTTGAAGAATGAAAAAAAATATGATAAATGGTGTAAATTGACCTATTTGCTTGTAATTTGTAATAGGGTGGGATGTAGCCAAGTGGATCAAGACAGTGGATTGTGAATCCATCATGCGCGAGTTTAGTTCCCGTTGTTCACTCATATATATATATATATATTTAAACTAAAAATAGAAAAACATTAAAAATAGTAAAATAGTTAACTATATATACTATATATATTAACTAAATATAATATAGATATTAACTAAATAAAGAAAAATTTTAAAAATTTAAATTGAAGTATCAACTAAATGGGACCAAGTGGCTATTATTTCTTTTTCTGCTTTTGTGTTAAGCATATTTATTTTTCTTAGTAAACGATTCACTACAAAATGATTTTTTTTTTCAGTGAACGTGTCACAATTAATTACTCCTATTTTTCTTTTTTCTTTTTTCTAAAGACAAAGAAACAAATTCTGTTTACTATGGCGATGAAGAATCAAATTATTACTATATTTATTCCTTTTTTCACTTCTTCTTCCAAGTGTAGGATAACCCCAAGGGGTTGCACGTTTTTTTCTACCAACTGGGGCCCTCCCTTCACCACCCCCATGGGGATGGTCTAACGGGTTCATAACTACGGGATGCTTACCTAACCAACATTTCGATCTGGCTCTACCGAAACTTTTTTGTTCACCCTAAAATTCCCCACTTGTCCGATTCTTGCTAAGTAGTTTTTGCGTATCAAATAGACATCCCTAGAAGGTAATTTTAATGTGGCCGATTTCCCCTTTTTCGCAATCAGTTTCACTACAGTACTTGCTGTTCTAGCTAATTGTCCAACCTTTCCAAGTGTGATTTCTATGTTATGTATGGCTGTGCCTAAGGGCATATCGGTTGAAGTAAATTCTTCTTTTTGATCAATCAAAACCCCTTCCCAAACTGTACAAGCTTCTTCTAAAGTATACGGCTTTCTAGATGTAGATGATGATATCTATATAGATGGATCTTATATATATATTGTATAATTCTTATATATATCATATAATGAAGTATCACATGAGTGGATATATAGGGATGAAAATCTATCGAATCACTCATGTTATCCTAGGTCTTCCCATTCCTTCATTTGGCTCATGTTCTTCATGTAAGCATTCAGACCAAATGACTCTATGATATTATGTCGATACTTCCACATATTACAGGTAACGTAGGAGAATTCTCTATTTTTCCCCTCGATAATCCTTAGAATTACCACTGCTTAGCTTTCAATTCACCTCTGACCATAAAATGAAATGTGAATAACCCATCCTCCTCTTTTTGAAACAAAGGGCGCTTCTAGTTTTGTTGGTGCTTGAAACAGTTTTATCTTCTCCATATTACTATATCTCTAGAATCAATAATTTTAAATGAGGAACTACTGAACTCAATCACTTGCTGCCATTACTCTTCAGTTTTTTGTTGAGGTCTATCCTATAGATGTACTCAAATTGGATCAGTGATCGATTTCTAGGTTTCATCGGAAACCTAATTGGTTACTTCCAATTACGTAAATCAATAGTTCAAACCGCACTCAAAGGTAGGGCATTTCCCATTTTTATAGGAACTTCTGTACCGAAAACAATGGTATCTCTAATTATAGCCCCTCTGGGATGTAAATATATCTTTTCTTATGATCCCCAAAGTGTATGAGACAAATGTATGCATTTCAATTAGGATCGTATTCTAGAGTTACGATTCTACCATATATGTCTTTTTAATTTCATCAAAAATCGATTTTACGATGTAGATGCTTATGACCACCCCTTCTATGCCCTGCGGTAATGATTCCTCTGGCATTACGACCTTTACCATAATGATGCTGTCTACGGCTCCTTTGCATGTGCTCGGGGTAGAAGTTTTGTATAAATGTATCACCATGCTATTAAGTATTTTGATTTAAGTTCTTTTCTTTCTAACAGGTGGAATAAAGTAACCCGGTTGAAGTGTAATGATCATTAGTCTATAATGCATTGTATGTCCCGTAATAGGTCCCATTCTTCTACCCTTTCTCGGTAGTCGATGAGTCTTCATAGCTATTACCTTGACACCAAAGAAGAGTTCAACCCAATGCTTTATTTCTATCCTAGTTGATCGTGATTCGACATTAGAAGTATATTGATTTTCAACAATAATCGAATACTTGTGTCTATAAATACTGCATATTTGATTCCATCCATAAATCTATTTTCTTCCCTATGAGTTCTAGTCTCAATAAGAATGCTAGTTCTTGCTGTTCATATGCTATGATATGAATATACCACACCAATTTGTTATGTATGGATGATGAAATTCCATTGATATAGAGTCAATTCAATAGATTTATTTTATTGGAGGGTCCCATTAGCACGAATCCAATAGGAATTGAGTTGGGCGCTTTAACCATTCAGCCATGGATGCTTAGCAGGGATCCTCATACATGATGAATAACCAAATTCCAATTCAAATGAAATATTTAGGATAAATCAATGCAATTTAGGAGGACTCAATGAAAGGACATCAATTTAAATCCTGGATATTTGAATTAAGAGAGATATTGAGAAAGATCAAGAATTCTCACTATTTCTTAGATTCATGGACCCAATTCAATTCAGTGGGATCTTTCCTTCACATTTTTTCCATCAAAAACATTTTATAAAACTATTGGACTCCCGAATTTGGAGTATCCTACTCTCACACAGTTCACATTTACAGGATTCAACAAGCAATCGATTTTTCACGATCAAGGGTGCGGTACTATTTGTAGTAGCGGTCCTTATATATTGTATAAACAATTGAACGATGGTCAAAAGAAAAAATCTCTATTTGACAGGGCTTCTTCCTATACCTATGAATTTCATTGGACCTAGAAATTATACATTGGAAGAATCTTTTGGGCCTTCCAATATCAATAGGTTTATTGTTTCACTCCTGTATCTTCCAAAAGGAAAAAAGATCTCTAAAAGCTATTTCCTGGATTTGAAAGAAAGTACTTGGCTTCTCCCAATAACAAAAAAGTGTATCATGCTTGAATTCCTGTATCTTCCAAAAGGAAAAAAGATCTCTGAGAGCTATTTCTTGGATTTGAAAGAAAGTACTTGGCTTCTCCCAATAACTAAAAAGTGTATCATGCTTGAATCTAACTGGGGTTCATGGTGGTGGAGGAACTGGATCAAAAAAAAAAAAAGGCTTCTAGTTGTAAGATATCTAATGAAACCGTCACTGGAATTGAGATCTCATTTAAATAGAAAGATATCGAATATGTAGAGTTTCTTTTTGTATATTCTATGGATGATCCGATCCGTAAGAACCATCATTGGGAATTGTTTGATCATCTTTCTCCGAGGAAGAGGAGAAGCATAATCAACTTGAATTCGGGACAGCTATTCGAATATTAATGAAAGACTGGATTTGTTATCTCATGTTTGCTTTTCATTAAAAAAAATACTAGCTAAAGTGGAGGGTTTATTCAAACAACAAAAACATGGGTTAACTATTCAATCAAATGATATTGAGCATGTTTCCTATCTCTTCTCAAGAAACAAGTGGGCTATTTCTTTACAAAATTGTGCTTAATTTCATATGTGGGAATTCCACCATTTCTATATATATATATAGTTTCAATGACTTCTTAGTGATATCAAGTGAATTCAAGAAGATTTGACTCTATTTCCCACTGCCCGAAATCCATAAATGCACAAAAACTGCTACCCGGGTCCGTATTGGCTTCCACCACTTGTATGCCCAAAACAGGTCTTGGATCTTTGGATATGGACAAGCCCTCTTGAGAATGAATTATCCCATAGATAAAGGCAGCAATGTTGTCCCTAAACTTCTTAGCTTGAACCCTAATGATTGGCCCGATCTTCATCTGTATTTGGTCAGCACCTCAACGGGTTGTCGGTTGTGTGGGCTTGGGCGGATTCGCATCAAGTAGGGTATAAGTACATCAAATACATAATTTAAATGTGGGAATTTGTCCTCTAAAAATGGAAATATTGTATGAATTGATCATAAATTAGAATATTTTATGATTTTTGGCCTCAAAGAAACTAATCGTAGGAAGCATAAGGAAAATGGAATTTCCACAGTGACTGCAAATCCCTCGGATATCATTTGAGAGTACAAATTCTTGTTGCACCCAAAACATTTATTTTGGTCAGAATTATTAGCAGACATAATCAAATGATTCTGATGATACATTCAAGTAATTAAACATTTTATAGTTAGTAAACTAGATTTATGGTCATAACCTACATTTTCTAGCAAACTCGATCCATTTAAACCATGATCATGAGCAAATGCATAAATATACTCCCCAAAGATAAGTGGATATAGGAGATCGTGTTGTTGAGATCTATCTAGTTTGAAATATCCTTGAAATTCTTCCATTTGAAATTTGATTTGAACTGGAGATAAAGGGTTTATTGGGTTATCAAATGATACATAGTATGATACAGTCAAAACAAGGTATTATAGTACAAAAAAAATAGATACCTCAGAAAAAAAGGTAAGACCATCGGCAGACTTTCTATCCTCTCTTTTTCCATCTAAGTGGTTTATGTTCAGTCTAAGATAACAAGATGTTTAGAAATCCTTTATTTTTACAATCCAATCACTCTTTTGATTTTGGAAAAAAAAAAAAAAAACTCTTTATCAATATACTACCTTCTTCTACACATTTATCTCCACTTCATAATAGAGAATACCTAATAGGTAGGACTCATAAAATGGATAATCCCTTATGGAAAAGCCTTTCCCACGTCAAGCACTAATATATTTTTAATGTCTAATTAGTTTGGGTAATCATTCGGATAATCATTCAAAAATGAAGACCAAAAGCTCATTACTATTTGTTTCCCTATAACTAGGGCCACAGTTGGGCTCTGTCCATTTATTCACTCAATCCGACTTGAAACTAATTTTCTAATTTCTTTTTTTCCGCCACATATAGAATTAAAACAATTTAAATAAGATTTTGGACATATCTAGAAAGAATAAAATATTCTCAGAATTCTCCATTGATACTACATGCTACTTTTTCCATTCATTCCTTTCAAGATCAGTCACCATCTTACAAGTTCTACCTATGGTATGGACGAATCTGTTGCTTCATTCAATTGTGTAAAAGATGCTAGCCATACTTAAAAGCCGAGTACTCTACCGTTGAGTTAGCAACCCGGATAAAACAATTAGAATGTGTAGATACAATTAGAATCCCAATAAAATAACTAAAGAGGTTGAATTGCACAGCGTAATTACAACATTGAATTTGAAACGGCAAAACAAATTGTATCATGCAAAAAAAAAAAAAAAAATAACTTCTTGTATTATAAAAAATCCAATGAACCCATTCCTTGAATGAAATCAAATCTATGGCATGGAGAAAAATAGATCCATTTATCCACAATCAGATTATATTTATTCGATACACTATTGTCAATATGAGTATTTAAGAAAAGAATACAATGGAGAACTAGAAAAAAATAAAATATTGTAAATTTAAATAAAAAAATAAGGACTTGTGTTGGATTGGCACTACATAGCTAATCGACATATAGACAAATAAGGGATGTAGATGTAAGAAAAAAGTAATAAAGAAAAAAAAAAGTAGAAAAAAAGCTCGAATTTAGTCAATCAAACAATATAAGTAAAAGAAAAAAGCTTAATCCCTCTTTTTATTTGGTCATAGAAATCCAACTAACCCTCATTACCCTTAATGGTAATACCCAAAATCGAAAGTAAGAATAACAAATTAAAAGAGAATATCAGATAAAAGACTTTACAGACCTCTCTACAAGTGGTCTCCACCTTCATTATTTATATATTTCTTATATATTTCATTTTGACATATTTCATTAATTTTTCATTAATTGACTACCATTTGGTATTAAGGGTAAGTTTTGTAAAAACCCTCGCTTTCTTTGAAGTATCATGAATAGTTCCTATAGGCTGAGCGCCTTTTTCAAGGAAATATAGAATAGCAGGAACATTTAAATATGTTTGATTCTTTATCGGGTCATAAAAACCCACTTTTTGAAGATCTCTTCCTTCTCTTATGGATCGAACATCAATTGCAATGATTCAATAAATGACTCATTGGGATAGATGAACAATACCCCCCCAAGAAACATATACGAAGTTTTCTCCTAGTACAACTCAAGAAAATTGGAAATTATATCTATGTATAGAATGAGAAGGTTAAATATATCCATAAAATCATCAAATCAACTAGACTATGATTTAAATACTTATTCTTTCCCCCACCAAAAAAATTATTCATATTTACACTTTGCACTCTCATAACTCAGGTTGGATAACTCTCAAATAACTCAAGGAAACCTTTTAAGCATTTCATTTATTGAGTGGTCTCTAACCCCCCTTTTGTCTGTCTCTTTTAGAATCTCTTTTGATTCTGCACTTTGATCTAGTTGTTGAGACAATCGAAAATGGTATTTCCTTGTTCCAGGATCCTTTATCTTTGTGTTGAATCATTGGGTTTAGACATTACTCCAGTGATCTTGAATCATATCAAAATGGCAGCAGCATACCGTTTTTTTTATGATTTCTTTCTATCAAATAATCATACGACTAAGTGATTCTTGTGTAATACACTTTTGATTTGATCGAAAAGGTTTTGCCAATTCCAAAAAATTTGACTTTTGAATTTGAAACTTGCTTGACTTGGATCCTTTCGATTTATATATGGAAAACATATTTACAAATATATTTACGAAGTTGTCCCAATTTATTGATTCATACTAACCCTAGATTCTTGAGAAATAGATCAATGCTTTTTATTCAAGCTCCATCATGTACGATTTACATCACCCAAAAAAAAAAAAAAAACTAAGAGTTCTATTGAAACAAAAGAAATGATGTTGAGTCAAGAGCACTTTCATTCCTCTATAATTCTTGTCTAATAAAAAATGGTGGATGTAAGAATCCATAACGGATCGCGTCCTTCAAGTCGCACGTTGCTTTCTACCACATCATTTTAAACAAAGTTTTACCATAACATTCCTTTAGTTTGGAACCAGTATGTAATTGATTCAATTATGGAATCATGAATAGTCATTGGCTCGGTCGGTACATAGTAACCTATACTTTTTCTTTCTATATGAAATATGAATGACTACGTTCTAACGAATTCTCAGAACGAATTCAATTTAATCCCCAACACCCAATACATATATTTATTTTAACATATATTTTATTTCATTATTTATTTATTTAATATAATGAAATATAAATACCACGAATAGCACGAATCAAATAAAAAATTTCTTTTAGAATCTGCACCATCAAGTAACTTGATAGTGATAGGATAAATTTACCAATTCACACTTCTTAGAGTACTATGAACTCATAAGAAATCATCAAAAAGATTTTAGTGATTAAAAATTTTCCGAACTCGAGATCATTATTTGAATAACATTTAAAGTAAGGACCACATTTTAGCATCCTAAGAGAAATCCATATTTGAATTAAACCATCAACGATTAAAAAACTAGATAGCTAAAAAATCCAATTTATTTTTTTAGTGAACTAGTGGATAAAGACTGGTCTAAGGTAAGGTTGTTGTTTTTTCATACTGATTTCTAAAATTGGAATCAAAATAACAAGAATACCCCTATACAGATAGACAAAAAAATTGTTACTGAAAGGAATTATAGATATTTTATGTTAAATATTTAACATTTAGGGACCATAAATGGATCCAATTATATCTACGTATAATTTGAACACGATTCAATTTGTGAAAAAGATATGATTCAGAGAAGAATTATTAAGAATACTAATAAAAATTTTACAATCCAATATTATACTCTTAAACATAAATGTATTTTATTTTAAAAGACAATCTTTTTTCTGATATATAGCATTATATATATTACAATGCTATAATGGGTTAGGCATGCTCTAGGATGGAAGGATTTGAACCTCTAAATAGTGGGACTAAAACCCGTTGCCTTACCACTTGGCCACGCCCCATTTCTATTCGAACCTAATGAACACTAATATTGATATTGGTTGTTCGTCAACTCCAGTACAAATATCTATAAAATATATAGATTGTTGCTAGAATTTTAATATGTGTCGATATAGAATTAAATTGAATTTATTGATCATTACATAGAGTTCAATTAAGATATTGTATGAAAGTATGATTTATTCTATTCTCTTTTGATTTGAGAATTTAAGGATTTCTCATTGGGGAAGTTCAAATCAAAGAAGGTTTTTGGGGTCTATCTTATTTAGTTTTATTCATTTTCCCTTCCATTAATAACTAAACTTATTAATAACTCAATCAAAATAATAAAATTATCTTCAATAACAAAAATAACAAAATATCTGCCCTTTATTCAAATGTTTTTTTCTTCGCCAAATTACCAGAGGCCTACACTTTTTTGAATCCAATCGTAAAAGTTATGCCAGTAATACCTGCGCTATTTTTTCTCTTAGCCTTTGTTTGGCATGCTGCTGTAAGTTTTCAATGAGATCTTTAATAACATCCTAGCCAAATTCATGATTGATTTGAAAAAAATAAAATGAAAATTCTAACATAATGCTTTGTAAGATTAGATAGGTTTTATAGTATGAACTCTTGATTCCAAGATTGAAATTTTTGTACAGCCACAAGAAATTTGGATCAACCCATTTCCTTATTATGACCTTTTTTCCATTGAAAGGCCTTATTGGAGTACTCACAATGTCAAATTGTGGGTATGAAAGAAAATTTTTGGTAATGAAAAACTCCACTTATCCACTTATATTATAAATATTACAAATTTCTATTTGAAAAAAAAAACTTTATTTCTTGGTGTCAAAATACAAAATAAAGAGTAGGGTATGCGGTCTAAAATAAAATAGCAAATCTATTCTATTTTTTCCCTAAAAAGAATTTTGGAGATTGTGTAATGCTTACTCTCAAATTATTTGTTTATATGGTAATAATATTCTTTGTTTCGCTTTTTATCTTTGGATTCCCATCTAACGACCTAGGGTGTAATCTTGGTAGTAATATTCTTTGTTTCTTCCTTGATTTTAAAACGTTCTTAGCTTCATAGGATTTTATCTATTCCACACTGAACTCGCAAGAAATTTGAAAGAAAAGAACAAGACATCGATGAAAACAGAAAGAGAGGGATTCAAACCCTCGATAAGAAAAACCTATACAACGGATTAGCAATCTGATGCTTTCGTCCACTAAGCCATCTCTTCCCCAATTGAAAGGAGGTAATTACTATGTTACATCACAAAAATAAGGCTTGAAAAAAGCCCTTCTTCTTTTTTTTTAGTGTTTTTTATATTTTTTATTATTTATTATTTTATTATATATAATATATATGCAATAGTTTATATAATAGATATGGAATTATAATAATAAAGAATCAAATTCCATTTAGACCATTTAGATAAAATAAATGCATTTATATTATATAATTAGATTATACAAAATGTATGCATATATGTTATATATAATTCTATAATCATATAACATATGTATAAAGATATAACATATATGTATAAAGAAAAGACTTTAAAGTGATATCAACAATCCAATCTACACAATCTACAATAGTCCAATATATAAATCCACTATAAATGAAATAAATATAAAAAATCCAATATAAATCAAATCTAAAAATGGAATCTATATTTGTTAATATGTTAAACATAGATTTTTTAGATTTTTTGAATAGATTTATATAATTAATATATGTTTAATAGATATATTCGGTATTTTATATAATATATAAGTAGAAAAAATAATATATAAAAAGAAAAAAGAAAAAATAGAAATAATGAGAAAATTATATATATATATTAATAATAACAATAATAAAAAAACTTCTTTGAGTTCATCCGAAAGGGCCCTTTATTTCCATGGCTTGGCCTGGTCAGTACCTAGCCAGGCTGGACCTCTTTTGTTTTGTTCAATCATAATAAGATAAAATGATTTATTTAATTTGAAAAAAATTAATTTGAAACCAAAACAAAATGGCTTGTTATTGAAACAACAAAAGTCATAAAAAGACCTATTTTGATATAGAATCAAAGCGAGATTTTAAATCTTCTTCATTTTCTTTTTTTTTTTGTTTTTTTTTTTTGTTACTGAGGTTTTACTGAAATAAAAAAAAATAAAAATATGTATATAATAAGAAACGGAACTATGGATTCGTGCACAATGCATTTTTTTCTGATCATATCTTTTGATTGCACCTCAGTTTCTTGTTCGACAAAAAGTCCATTTATATACAATAATCGGATTGGAGCGGGTATAGTTTAGTGGTAAAAGTGCGATTTGTTCTATTAAACCCCGAATAGTTAAAGGATCTCTCGGTTTGATTAATATTCCATTCCGAGCAAAAACTTTATGTCTTAAATTGATTAAATCATTTACCTTTCAATGAAAAATTCGAGGAAGAATATATATTCTCGTGATTTGTATCCAAGAGTCAATTAGAAATTGAAAAATTGGATTACAAAATTACGAAACATAATTTTTTCTTTTTTATTGGATCAATCAATATTTCCAATTGAATGAGTATGGGTAAATGGTCGATGGATAAAGATAGAAAGTGTATTTCTAATCATAACTAAATCTTTAATTTTTCTTTTTTTGTATAGGGAAAATTGAAACAAAATAGCTAATTAAACAATGACTTTGATTTAATAGAGACATTGAAAAATTGTTTTACCTCAATGGAAACAAAATCCTTTTCCTAAAGATTTTTTCAAATAGAAATAGAGAACGAAGTAACTAGAAAGACTGTTATAATCCCCTATTTTGTACAAGGATCGTCTAGAACATAGGTAATTTTGAATGCATTCAGACCGAAAAGCTGACATAGATATTATGGGTTGAATTTTTTTTTTTTTACTTCATTGATATCTGGAAATTTATTTATCTTCCATAAAGAAGCTAAATGAAACCAAAGTTTCACGTTCGGTTTTGAATTAGAGACGTAAACAATGATGAATCTATGTCGACTATAACCTCTAGTCTTCCAAGCTAACGATGCTGGTTTGATTCTCGCTACCCGCTTTTGCTTACTTTCTTTTATCTCTATTCAATATTTTTCAACATTTTTTTCTATAGTCAAAACCTATAAATCTATATATCTAATATATATTTATATATTTTGATATGTATTAAAATATCAAATTTCTAAGAAATATGTTTTATAGAAATATAAAAAAAATGAATATAATTAACGTTGTGCATAGTTGAACAAGCAATTCCAAAATTGTTTCACATATTCGTTTCGTCCGAATAATAAATGTGAACAGAAGATAAGTATAAAAAAAATTGGAATGCAAAGTGTCCATGGTCTAATGGATAGGACAGAGGTCTTCTAAACCTTTGGTATAGGTTCAAATCCTATTGGACACAATTTATTTCCATATATTTTTAGATTTCCAAGTCAAGAAAGATCTTTTAAATAATTTGAATAAGAGGTGTTCTTATACACTTAGAACTTGTAATATAAGTATAATCTAGTTTATATATGATTTCCATTTATATATTATTTCCATATATTTTGCATGTACTATATATGTAAATATATTATATATTTAATCTATGTTAATATATGTATATAATTATTATGTATTTAATATTAATATTATAATATAGAAATGTAATATATTATTATTTCTATATTATTATAGAAAATAATTACAACGAAAAACAAAAACTTTTATATTTTATAATTTTTTTATATTTTATTTTAAAATAATTAAAATACTTATTAATTATACAATAGAAAAAGTATATAATTTAATTATTATTATTAAAATTAGTATTAAATTTTAAAATTAATATTAAATTAAGATTTAATTAATATTGAATTAAGAGTGATAAATATTAAAAGTGATCAATTTCTTTTCTTTGTACTTGTTCCTGAAGTAGAAAACATTCCAGCTGTTCCTAAATAGCTACTTTCAAAAAGGCTTCAGCTTCCTCGGTAAATGTCTTGGTAGAAGCTATGATTTCTTGGAATTGAGTTTTATTCATTTTTAAGTAAGTACGTAACTCAACAAGAAATTTCCTTACCTGCCCAATTTCTAGTAAATCTAGATAACCACTTGATACAAACCTAGGACGACCTGCTCCTAAACCTGTATTATATTAGCCCGGATCTTTAATTAAGTTCAAGTTCTAATTGAATGGACCTCAACCCCTAACCAACCTGTGGTTAGAAACCTTGGTGTAATGTAGACGCCACAATAGGGGATGGAAAACCTATTGATAAGTCAAGCTAAAACAACCAATTCTCTAATGGTGTTTTAGGTGTTCTCAAAGAACAAAGAGATAATTAATCTCACAAGTATTTTCTTAATCAACTCAAAGTTGTATTATTATTGAAAAATAAGCCTTTAAATAGGCTTGAAAGAAACAAAACAAACCCTAAAAAATTAATTCAAAACCGGACTCCAATAGGAATTAGGAAACTTGACCGAATTCTAATATGTCCTAAACTAAGTTTCCTAAACTAAAATTGATTAATTAATTCCTTTATTTTGAATTAGGAATTAATTAATTTACAATAAAAATAATAAAATAATAAATTTCCTAAACTTATTTGTCCAGAAAATAAATAAATAAAAACTAAAAAGTAATGGTAGTTTCCTAAAACAAAAAGTAGAATAAAATTAGGAAACTATAATACTAGCTTTTTGACTAATTTGACTTTGACCAATTTTTGACCTCTTTGAGCTTCAAATCAGCTTCTAGATGCTTTTTAGGATGCCGAATAATCTGAATATGAAGTCCCACACGTTGCCCATGCTTGGAAAAATAAGAAAAGGCTAATACAGTAAAGCCAGCAAGCAATACAGCAAATTCGGCCAAATTGTTGATGCTGTCCGTACAAGCCCTTTTTGATTGCATTTGAAGCTGCTTTAACTTGATTCCATGACCTCTTAGGCATATGTATTGAACTCATAAAGCATTGGAACCATTTGAAGCTTCCCGGACTCAAAAAATGTACCAAACCCGTCACCCGGGTCCGTATCGGCTTCCACCATTTGGATGCTTAGAATAGGCTTTGTATCTTCAAGTATGGAAAAAGTCTGCTGAGATTGATTACCCCCTGTATAAATACTCCCAGGTTTTCCTTAAATCTCTTAATTTGAGCTCTTGTGATTGACCTAGTCTTCATCCGTGTCGAGTCAGCACCCCAGCGGGTTATCGGTTGAGCGGGCTCTGGCGGAATCACATCATTCCCGTCATCTTGAAAAGGATTTGTCCTCAAATCAAGATCATCACCTGCATCAAAATGAGTTAAATCAGCAACATTAAATGCAGCACTCATGTTATACTCACCCGATAAATCAAGCTTGTAGGCATTCTTGTTATTGGGCTCCAAAACGTGAAAAAGTCCATCCATAGGCGGCATGAGCTTTAACCTTATTTGTTCAGGAAATCTTTCCTTTCGTAAGTGCAACCAAACCAATTCTCCTGGGTCAAACACTATTACAACAAAATCTAGAAATACATGCTCATTATGGTAAAAATTACACTTTTTAAAGTTAGCAAACAATATTTCCCAAATTTTCAAATTACCACTATGTAAAGCTCTCAACAATGCAGATAAAGTTCTATTTACTACTTCGGTTTGTCCATCAGTTTGTGGATGACAAGTAGTTGAAAATAAAAGCTTAGTACCTAATTTAGCCCACAATGTTTTCCAAAAATAACTTAAGAACTTAGCATCCCTATCCGACACAATAGTTCTTGGCATTCCATGCAATCTCACAATTTCCTTGAAAAATAAATTAGCAATATTGGATGCATCATCAGTTTTGTTACATGCAATAAAATGTTCCATCTTAGAAAACCTATCTACTACAACAAATATTGAATCCTTACCAGTCCTTGACCTAGGCAACCCAAGAATAAAATCCATAGACAAATCTACCCAAGGATAGGTAGGGATCGGCAAAGGCTTATACAATCCATGCAGTTTCAATGTTGATTTTGTTTTTCGGCACTTTAAACATCTTTCACAAATTCTCTCAACATCTCTCCTCATGTTAGGCCAATAAAAATGTTCTTGCAGCAAGGATAAAGTTTTTAAAACACCAAAATGACCCATTAAACCACCCCCATGTCCTTCGCGAACCAATAATTCCCTAATACTACAATTACGCACACAAAGTTTGTTTTCCTTAAACAAATATCCCTCAAATATGTAAAATTTATTAAATCCATGTTTCAAACAGGTTTTAAAAATTTTTCCAAAGTCACTATCATGCTCATAAAGTTCTTTCAATTGTTCAAATCCAAGTAATCTAGCATCTAAGGTAGAAAAGAGCACATACCTTCGGGATAATGCATCCGCAACCACATTTTCCTTACCTTTTTTGTAGCGGATCACATATGGAAATGTTTCAATAAATTCAATCCACTTAGCATGCCTTTGGTTGAGCTTTCCTTGACCCTTGATATGCTTCAAAGACTCATGATCCGTATGAATCACAAACTCCTTTGGCATGAGATAATGCTGCCACGTCTCCAAAGCCCTCACCAAAGCATACATCTCCTTGTCATAAGTCCGGTAGTTTAGGGCAGCTCCACTTAATTTTTCACTAAAGTAGGCTATGGGTCTTCCTTCTTGCATTAAGACAGCTCCAATACCTACATCCGAAGCATCACACTCAATTTCAAAAGTCTTAGAAAAATTTGGCAAAACTAACAAAGGTGCATTACATAATTTTTCTTTCAACAAATTAAAAGATTTTTCTTGTACTTCCCCCCATTTGAAACCAACATTCTTCTTGACAACTTCATTCAATGGTGCTGCTATGGTACTAAAATCCTTGACAAATCTTCTGTAAAAGCTTGCCAAGCCATGAAAGCTCCTCACTTGGGTGATAGAAGTAGGAACCGGCCACTCTTGAATTGCTTTCACCTTAGCTTGGTCAACTTTGATTCCTGCAGCACTTACTACAAAACCTAGAAACACAAGCTCTTCTTTGCAAAATTCACATTTTTTAATGTTAGCAAACAATCTTTCCTTTCTAAGAACTTGCAAAACTTGCCTAAGTTGATCCACATGGTCATCCAAATTTCGGCTATATATTAGAATGTCATCAAAATAAACAGCCACAAATTTTCCAATAAATGGACGCATTACATGATTCATAAGCCTCATGAAGGTACTAGGTGCATTGGATAATCCAAAAGGCATAACTAACCATTCATACAGCCCATATTTAGTTTTGAATGCGGTTTTCCATTCATCACCTTCTTTCATCCTAATTTGGTGATAACCACTCCTAAGATCAATTTTTGTGAACATGCAAGCACCATGCAACTCATCAAGCATATCATCTAATCTAGGAATGGGATGTCTATATTTGATGGTAATGTTATTTATAGCCCTACAATCAACACACATTCTCCAAGAACCATCCTTTTTAGGTACCAACAAAACAGGAACAGTACATGGGCTTAAACTCTCACGAATATATCCTTTATCAAGCAAATCACTTACCTGTTTTTGCAGCTCATTTATTTCTTCAGGATTGCTCCTATAACCTGGTCTATTTGGTATGGCAGCCCCTGGAACAAAGTCAATTTGATGTTCTATCCCTCGAATAGGTGGTAGTCCACTTGGAATCTCATTTGGGAAGACATCTCCAAATTCCTTCAAAAGAGAAATCATTGAACTTGGCAATTCAAGTTCTTCAAAGTTAGTTTGATCATTAAAATAAGTTTCTTTGTAAAGCATGACCAGCAAAGGTTTCTTACATTGAATAACCTTATTAATATCTCCTAAACTCAAATAAAAATTGCTACTTAACCTTTCCTTTCTTTCTTTTTCTTTTTTTCCCCTTGGATTGGAGCAAATCGTCGGATTTCTCTTCCTTCTCCAAGCTCGCGGGTTTGCCACTTCCTTTTCCCTCTCTTTCGGCTTTCCCTTGATCTTTCCACTCAATATGAACCTTAGAAACCTTACCTTGGTCAGCAACCTCAATCTTACCTTCTTGAAAGGATGGTGAAGCCGTTGGTGCCATACTTGCTTTTTCTTTGAGCTTTTCGGCTTCTCTCCTTTGTTGCATTTGTAATTGGTCTTTGTAAACCTCTTTGGGAGATAATGGTTCCAGCTTGACCTTCTTCCCTTTAAACCTGAAAGCAATACTATTTTCTTGACCAAAATGAGTAGCATCTTTATCAAATTGCCATGGTCTACCTAATAGTATATGTCCAGCAATCATGGGTACAATATCACATAAAACTACATCCTCATATCTACCTATATTAAATTTTACTTTGGCTTGTTTGCTTACTTTCATCTCACCACTATCATTAAGCCATTGTAATCTATAAGGTTCTGGATGTTTAATTGTTTTCAAGCCTAATTTAGCAACTACAAGATTACTATCACATTAGTACAACTCCCACTATCTATAATCATGCTACAAATTTTACCTTGTATTTCGCAGCGAGTGTGGAAGATGTTTTCTCTTTGTATCTGCTTTTCATCTTTGTAGACAGCAAGTACTCTCCTTGAAATCAAGCTCAACTTGGCATTAGATGTATCTACATGTTCGGCTTCATCTTCATTGCAATCCTCCTCTTGCTCGGTTTCAGCCCCACTTTCTTCACTCGCAGATTCCAGCTCACCATCACCCTTTAATACCATGATTCTTCTATTTGGGCATTGGCTGGCTATGTGTCCTCTTCCTTGGAACTTAAAACAAATTATTTCTCTGGATTTTTGAGGTTTAGGATCAGATTTTATCTCACCTTTAAGTGCTTGGACAGATTCGGTCTTGACCTCCCTTCTTGGCCGGTAGGTAGTTTCTTCTCCTAATTTCGGCTTCAACTTGTTTTCATAAGTGGAATTGTTTTTCCAGCCACTTGAACTTGTCCTTCCACTGCTAGAAACTCCTCCTAACCGTGTACTAACACCCCTCCTCTTGAATTGGTTCTCAAGCTTAATGGCTACATGCAACATCTCCTCCAATTCCAAGTATTGTTGTAATTCAAGTTGGTTGGCAATGTCTCGGTTTAACCCTCCAAGAAATCTTGCCATGGTTGCCTCCCTATCCTCATTCATATTCAGCCTCATCATTAACATCTCCATCTCTTTGTAATAATCCTCCACGGACCTACTTCCTTGAGACAAAGATTGAAGCCTTTGATGCAGCAACCTATGGTAATGGGATGGCACAAACCGCTTCCTCATGGCTCCTTTCATTTGTCGCCATGTTGTAATTAAGTCATCACCAACTCTCCTTCGGGTGGTTTGCTCATTTGTCCACCATTGGAGTGCATAATGGCCAAACTCCATTGCTGCCAACTTCACCTTCTTACCTTCCGAATAGTTGTGGCAGTCAAAGATCATCTCCATTTTTTCTTCCCACTCCAAATAAGCTTCGGGATCACTTTTACCCATAAAAGGTGGGATATTAACCTTGATATTTCCCAAATCATCATCTGTATCTTCCCTCCTATATCTCCCATGGCCAGCTCTATCTTCGACAGCAAAGGTTTCGTCCATACCTTCCTCAAACTCGCCGTCGAATGGCTCCTCATCAAATTCCTCCCTCGGCCTCTCGCGACCTCCTCGTCCTCGGCCTCGTCCTCCATGGAATTCTTGCCTATTTCTTGTATTCGGCCTTCCTTGTGAGGCTTCTAGTCTTCCCACTCTTTGATTCACATGCTCAACTTGAGCACTAACCCGCTGTATTGATTCCAAGACAGCTCTCATAACCACTTGGTCTTCAATCCCGGTAGCTCGGTCATCGCCATGGAATGCTACGGACTCTTCCTCGTTGATCCTCAAGGGTGGATCCCCTCTTCTTATTCTAGAATCTGCCATGTTAGTAAAATACTGCAAAAATAAAATAAATCCTCACAATATTCACTCCCTCACTTGTTTCACTCAAACAAGGTCTCGACACTCGTGTTTGCACACTAGTTTCAGCTTTTACCCTCTGTTAAGCTCTCACACTCTTGCCTTTTTCCACTCAATGAATTATCTCAAAGTTCTAATTAAAACACCCACAAAACAGCAATTAGATCACTAGTATGTTTTAATTAAACTTATCAACAAAGCAGTAGCAAAAAGTAGGCAATACCGAAAGAATCCAACAAATCCTAATTTTTCGGCTTTCTAGACAAGAAAACACAAAATAATGGGAAAACATTGGAATTTTTTAAAACTGCACCAGATGGTAGTAGATTATGAGTTCAAGAATAAAATTCCAGAAAAAGAAATTCAAATACGAACAAGAATCAAAGAGAACAAAATTATAGAAAAGTGTTGGTTGTTGTTCTTGTAATTCAAGTTTTGCATCAATTCCTTTAATTAATTTTAATCCAAAAAATTTAAGCACCCAAAATCCAAATATCCAGTAGCAAAAATAATTTCCCAGCAACTCAAATATTGAATAAATAATCAAAAAACCAGCAGCTCCAACAAATTTCCAGCAAACAAATCAAACTCCAACAAACCGAAATATTTTTCTTTTTTTCTTTTTTTTTTTTTAATTTGGCTTTACCTCTTCTTTTTTTTTTTTTTTTTTTTTCACTCACAGAACATAAACAACTGCAGTAGCAAGAATAATTACCAAAATTGCAATTCCAACTCCAAAACAAACACCAAGCCCGTGACCTCCAAATAAACACAAATGAGCAGTTTTTTTTTTTTTTTTTTAATGTTGCCGCAAACTCTTGTTTTTTTTTTTTTTTTTTTTAATATATGAATGAAAATTTATAAGACTAAAACAGCAAAGGAAAATCAACAAAAACCAAAATTATCAAGAACAATGATAAAAGACAACCAACAAATTAGGAAACAAAAATACGATAAAACTAGGAAACCTAATTCAACTAGGAATGAATTTTTATTTTTTTTTAAATGCAGAACGTGTATAGGATGGATGCAACCTTAACCTAATGCTAAAATTGCAAAATAACACAAAAACAAATAAGGAAAATAAAGATAGATCAAACCTGAACAAAATTTAGCTCTGATACCAAATGATACGAACCTAGGACGACCTGCTCCTAAACCCGTATTATATTAGCCCAGATCTTTAATTAAGTTCAAGTTCTAATTGAATGGACCTAAACCCCTAACCAACCTGTGGTTAGAAACCTTGGTATAATGTAGACGCCACAATAGGGGATGGAAAACCTATTGATAAGTCAAGCTAAAACAATCAATTCTCTAATGGTATTTTAGGTGTTCTCAAAGAACAAAGAGATAATTAATCTCACAAGTATTTTCTTAATCAAATCAAAGTTGTATTATTATTGAAAAATAAGCCTTTAAATAGGCTTGAAAGAAACAAAACAAACCCTAAAAAATTAATTCAAAACCGGACTCCTATAGGAATTAGGAAACTTGACCGAATTCTAATATGTCCTAAACTAAGTTTCCTAAACTAAAATTGATTAATTAATTCCTTTATTTTGAATTAGGAATTAATTAATTTACAATGAAAATAATAAAATAATAACTTTCCTAAACTTATTTGTCCAGAAAATAAATAAATAAAAACTAAAAAGTAATGGTAGTTTCCTAAAACAAAAAGTAGAATAAAATTAGGAAACTATAATACTAGCTTTTTGACTAATTTGACTTTGACCAATCTTTGACCTCTTTGAGCTTCAAATCAGCTTCTAGATGCTTTTTAGGATGCCAAATAATCTGAATATGAAGTCCCACACGTTGCCCATGCTTGGAAAAATAAGAAAAGGCTAATACAGTAAAATACAATAAAGCCAGCAAGCAATACAGCAAATTCGGCCAAATTGTTGATGTTGTCCGTACAAGCCCTTTTTGATTGCATTTGAGGCTGCTTTAACTTGATTCCATGACCTCTTAGGCATATCTATTGAACTCATAAAGCATTGGAACCATTTCATGCTTCCCGGACTCAAAAAATGTACCAAAACCGTCACCTGGGTCCGTATCGGCTTCCACCATTTGGATGCTTAGAATAGGCTTTGTGATGCGAATCCACCCGAGACTGCTCGACCAACAACCCGCTGGGGTGCTGAACCATTACAAATGAAGGTGGGGCCGATCACTAGGGCCCAAGCCAAGAAGTTCAAGGACAATCTTGCTGTCTTCATACAAGGAATAAGTCATAGTCAAGAGGGGTTGGCCATATCTAAAGAACAAAGGCCTGTTTTACTCATACAAGCAATAGAAGCCAAAACTGGGTCGGGTGACGTTTTTGGTAACAATAAAGAGGCCGGGTTGTATGAATTGGAACCCCATCTTTATAGGTTCAATTCATATGGAGGATGAGTCATAGAAACCAGCCAAAGCAGCTTCAAAGCCGACCAACAAGGTGGTTTGCGCACAAAGGGAAGGAAAGGCCGGATTTGCTGTTTTCTTCGCGGGTTTTACTGTATTTTACTGTATTAACCTTTTCTCATACTTCCAAGCAAGGGCAACGTGGGGAACTTCACAATAAGCTTATTTGGCATCCTACAAAGCATATTGAAGCTGATTTGGAGATCAATTTGGTCAAAGAATAGTCAAAGTCAAATTAGTCAAAAAGCTAGTATTATAGTTTCCTAATTTTATTCTACTTTTTGTTTTAGGAAACTACCTTTACTTTTTAAGTTTTATTTATTTATTTTCTGGATAAATAAGTTTAGGAAAGTTTTTATTTTATTATTTTCATTGTAAATTAATTAATTCGTAAATTCAAAATAAAGGAATTAATTAATCCAAATTAGTTTAGGAATAGGAAAGTTTCGGCCAAGGTAGGATTCTCCATTGTGTGGCCGGTTTTTCCTAGGGTTTTTAGGATTTATGTTGTTTCTTTCAAAGCCTATTTAAAGGCTTATTTTTCATTAATAATATAACTTTAAACTTTGATTTGATTAAGAAAATACTAGTGAGATTAATTATCTCTTTGTTCTTCGAGAACACCTAAAACACTATTAGAGAATTGGTTGTTTTAGCTTGACTTATCAATAGGTTTTCCATCCCCTATTGTGGCGTCTACATTATACCAAGGTTTCTAACCACAGGTTGGTTAGGGGTTGAGGTCAATTCCATTAGAACTTGAACTTAATTAAGATCCGGGCTAATATAATACGGGTTTAGGAGCAGGTCGTCCTAGGTTCGTATCACTTTGTATCTTAATGTATGGACAAAGTCTGCTGAGATTGATTACCCCCTATATAAATACTCCCAGGTTTTCCTTAAATCTCTTAATTTGAGCTCTTGTGATTGGCCTAGTCTTCATCCGTGTCGAGTCAGCACCCCAGCGGGTTATCAGTTGAATAGTCATTAAGAGAGGCTGATGGAGATTGTTTGAGCTCGGGCTCGGGCGGAATCACATCACCACTGGTTCCAGTATAAATAGTCATTATTTGTTCTTCCACCATGAGAGAGGCTGATGGAGATTGTTTGAGCAACTCAAGTAATCGTTGGCCACTTGTGATGTGATTTCCCCCGAGGCCGCTCAACCGATAACCCACTGGGGTGCTGACTCGACACGGATGAAGACTAGGCCAATCAAAAGAGCTCAAATTAAGAGATTTAAGGGAAACCTGGGAGTATTTATACAGAGGGTAATCAATCTCAATAGAGCTTGTCCATACTTGAAGATACAAAGCCTATTCGAAGCATCCAAGTGGTGGAAGTCGATATGGACCCGGGTGACGGTTTTGGTACATTTTTGGAGTCCGGGAAGCATGAAATGGTTCCAATGACTTATGGGTTCAATACATATGCCTAAGAGGTCATGGAATCAAGTTAAAGCAGCCTCAAATGCAATGAAAAAGGGCTTGTATGGACAGCATCAACAATTTGGCCGAATTTGCTGTATTGCTTGCTGGCTTTACTGTATTTTACTGTATTGGCCTTTTCTTATTTTTCCAAGCATGGGCAACGTGTGGGCCTTCATATTCAGTTTATTTGGCATCCTAAAAAGCATCTAGAAGCTGATTTGGAGCTCAATTTGGTCAAAGATTGGTCAAAGTCAACTTAGTCAAAAAGCTAGTATTATAGTTTCCTAATTTGATTCTACTTTTTGTTTTAGGAAATTACCATTACTTTTCAGTTTTTATTTATTTATTTTCTGGAAAAATAAGTTTAGGAAAGTTATTATTTTATTATTTTCATTGTAAATTAATTAATTCCTAATTCAAAATAAAGGAATTAATTAATCCAAATTAGATTAGGAAAGGAGTGAGAATTTTGGCCACCATAGAACTCTTTATTATGTGGCCTGTTTTACCTAGGGTTTTTAGGGTTTACTTTGTTTCCTTCAAAGCCTATTTAAAGGCTTATTTTTCAATATGAATAAAACTTTGATTTGATTAAGAAAATACTTGTGAGATTTATTATCTCTTTGTTCTTTGAGAACACCTAAAACACCATTAGAGAATTGGTTGTTTTAGCTTGACTTATCAATAGGTTTTCCATCCCCTATTGTGGCGTCTATATTATACCAAGGTTTCTAACCACAGGTTGGTTAAGGGTTGAGGTCAATTCCATTAGAACTTGAACTTAATTTAGATCCGGGCTAATATAATACGGGTTTAGGAGTAGGTCGTCCTAGGTTCATCTCATTTGCTCTGATACCAAATGATGTGATTTCGCCCGAGGCCGCTCAACCGATAACCCGCTGGGGTGCTGACTCGACACGGATGAAGACTAGGCCAATCAAAAGAGCTCAAATTAAGAGATTTAAGGGAAACCTGGGAGTATTTATACAGAGGGTAATCAATCTCAACAGAGCTTGTCCATACTTGAAGATACAAAGCCTATTCGAAGCATCCAAGTGGTGGAAGTCGATATGGACCTGGGTGACGGTTTTGGTACATTTTTCGAGTCCAGGAAGTATGAAATGGTTCCAATGATTTATGGGTTCAATACATATGCCTAAGAGGTCATGGAATCAAGTTAAAGCAGCCTCAAATGCAATGAAAAAGGGCTTGTACGGACAGCATCAACAATTTGGCCGAATTTGCTGTATTGCTTGCTGGCTTTACTGTATTTTACTGTTTTGGCCTTTTCTTATTTTTCCAAACATAGGCAACGTGTGGGCCTTCATATTCAGTTTGTTTGGCATCCTAAAAAGCATCTAGAAGCTGATTTGGAGCTCAATTTGGTCAAAGATTGGTCAAAGTCAACTTAGTCAAAAAGCTAGTATTATAGTTTCCTAATTTGATTCTACTTTTTGTTTTAGGAAATTACCATTACTTTTCAGTTTTTATTTATTTATTTTCTGGAAAAATAAGTTTAGGAAAGTTATTATTTTATTATTTTCATTGTAAATTAATTAATTCCTAATTCAAAATAAAGGAATTAATTAATCCAAATTAGATTAGGAAAGGAGTGAGAATTTTGGCCACCATAGAACTCTTTATTATGTGGCCTGTTTTACCTAGGGTTTTGAGGGTTTACTTTGTTTCCTTCAAAGCCTATTTAAAGGCTTATTTTTCAATATGAATAAAACTTTGATTTGATTAAGAAAATACTTGTGAGATTTATTATCTCTTTGTTCTTTGAGAACACCTAAAACACCATTAGAGAATTGGTTGTTTTAGCTTTACTTATCAATAGGTTTTCCATCCCCTATTGTGGCGTCTACATTATACCAAGGTTTCTAACCACAGGTTGGTTAAGGGTTGAGGTCAATTCCATTAGAACTTGAACTTAATTAAGATCCGGGCTAATATAATACGGGTTTAGGAGTAGGTCGTCCTAGGTTCATCTCATTTGCTCTGATACCAAATGATGTGATTTCGCCCGAGGCCGCTCAACCGATAACCCGCTGGGGTGCTGACTCGACACGGATGATGACTAGGCCAATCAAAAGAGCTCAAATTAAGAGATTTAAGGGAAACCTGGGAGTATTTATACAGAGGGTAATCAATCTCAACAGAGCTTGTCCATAGTTGAAGATACAAAGCCTATTCGAAGCATCCAAGTGGTGGAAGTCGATATGGACCTGGGTGACGGTTTTGGTACATTTTTGGAGTCCAGGAAGCATGAAATGGTTCCAATGATTTATGGGTTCAATACATATGCCTAATAGGTCATGGAATCAAGTTAAAGCAGCCTCAAATGCAATGAAAAAGGGCTTGTACGGACAGCATCAACAATTTGGCCGAATTTGCTGTATTGCTTGCTGGCTTTACTATATTTTACTGTATTGGCCTTTTCTTATTTTTCCAAACATAGGCAACGTGTGGGCGTTCATATTCAGTTTATTTGGCATCCTAAAAAGCATCTAGAAGCTGATTTGGAGCTCAATTTGGTCAAAGATTGGTCAAAGTCAACTTAGTCAAAAAGCTAGTATTATAGTTTCCTAATTTGATTCTACTTTTTGTTTTAGGAAATTACCATTACTTTTCAGTTTTTATTTATTTATTTTCTGGAAAAATAAGTTTAGGAAAGTTATTATTTTATTATTTTCATTGTAAATTAATTAATTCCTAATTCAAAATAAAGGAATTAATTAATCCAAATTAGATTAGGAAAGGAGTGAGAATTTTGGCCACCATAGAACTCTTTATTGTGTGGCCTATTTTACCTAGGGTTTTTAGGGTTTACTTTGTTTCCTTCAAAGCCTATTTAAAGGCTTATTTTTCAATATGAATAAAACTTTGATTTGATTAAGAAAATACTTGTGAGATTAATTATCTCTTTGTTCTTTGAGAACACCTAAAACACCATTAGAGAATTGGTTGTTTTAGCTTGACTTATCAATAGGTTTTCCATCCCCTATTGTGGCGTCTACATTATACCAAGGTTTCTAACCACAGGTTGGTTAAGCGTTGAGCTCAATTCCATTAGAACTTGAACTTAATTAAGATCCGGGCTAATATAATACGGGTTTATGAGCAGGTCGTCCTAGGTTCGTCTCATTTGCTCTGATACCAAATGATGTGATTTCGCCCGAGGCCGCTCAACCGATAACCCGCTGGAGTGCTGACTCGACACGGATGAAGACTACGCCAATCAAAAGAGCTCAAATTAAGAGATTTAAGGGAAACCTGGGAGTATTTATACAGAGGGTAATCAATCTCAACAGAGCTTGTCCATACTTGAAGATACAAAGCCTATTCGAAGCATCCAAGTGGTGGAAGTCGATATGGACCCGGGTGACGGTTTTGGTACATTTTTGGAGTCCGGGAAGCATGAAATGGTTCCAATGATTTATGGGTTCAATACATATGCCTAAGAGGTCATGGAATCAAGTTAAAGCAGCCTCAAATGCAATGAAAAAGGGCTTGTACGGACAGCATCAACAATTTGGCCGAATTTGCTATATTGCTTGCTGGCTTTACTATATTTTACTGTATTGGCCTTTTCTTATTTTTCCAAACATAGGCAACGTGTGGGCCTTCATATTCAGTTTATTTGGCATCCTAAAAAGCATCTAGAAGCTGATTTGGAGCTCAATTTGGTCAAAGATTGGTCAAAGTCAACTTAGTCAAAAAGCTAGTATTATAGTTTCCTAATTTGATTCTACTTTTTGTTTTAGGAAATTACCATTACTTTTCAGTTTTTATTTATTTATTTTCTGGAAAAATAAGTTTAGGAAAGTTATTATTTTATTATTTTCATTGTAAATTAATTAATTCCTAATTCAAAATGAAGGAATTAATTAATCCAAATTAGATTAGGAAAGGAGTGAGAATTTTGGCCACCATAGAACTCTTTAGTGTGTGGCCTGTTTTACCTAGGGTTTTTAGGGTTTACTTTGTTTCCTTCAAAGCCTATTTAAAGGCTTATTTTTCAATATGAATACAACTTTGATTTGATTAAGAAAATACTTGTGAGATTAATTATCTCTTTGTTCTTTAAGAACACCTAAAACACCATTAGAGAATTGGTTGTTTTAGCTTGACTTATCAATATGTTTTCCATCCCCTATTGTGGCGTCCACATTATACCAAGGTTTCTAACCATAGGTTGGTTAGGGGTTGAGGTCAATTCCATCAGAACTTGAACTGAATTAAGATCCGGGCTAATATAATATATGATAAGAAATACGTATAGTTGTTGAAACAATGGACTATATATATAATTGATATTTTAGTAAAAAATATATTATTTTAGTTTATTTTTATTCACAGTATGTATAATATTTGTTTAAAAATAATATAAAATACCATGATATGCATATTATCATGGCCTTTTATGTCAACTTAATCGTATGTTGAGGATGCCTAACTTATGCAATAATAATGAATATGTATGTTTGTACGCGTGGTCGGTACCATTATAGTTTATAATATGGCGAGTTTATGTTACTTTTATGATATACTATGGTAATTGAAATGAAATATTGTTAAATTGTATTATCCTTTGGTCTGCAAATATTTAAAGAACCATTTCCTTTTATGTATGTAATAAGGGGTGGAGCTATGCCGGCCAAGATTTAAAAAAAAAAAAAACAAATTTACGATAAAAAATTGTAAAATACAACATTTAATTGTAACACGAAAAAAAAAAACAAAACAAAACAAAACAAAAACCATATATTTTAAATTCATGAAAACCATATTAAAAATCCACGTAATAAATATAATATAACCTATTTAAGATAATGGAAAATTTTTTAATTGTAAATTTAAACTATGATGTATAAAAGGTTTGGAAATTTTGCTGAAATGATTAATTACCCAACCTAGTTACTGGGCGGATCTAGAGTTTTTTTATTTGTAAGCATATACAATAATATATATATATATGTGTGTGTGTGTGTGTGTGTGTGTAAAATATTGATGCAGTAATTAATGCCCAATTACTTGTTCTTCCACATATTTATAGTTATATGTCACATGCCTTGCTCATGCCTGATGCGTAGCACCAGCAAAAATTTTCTATATATATATATATGTAGATATGTAGTTTTGACAGACAATGAACAATTGAGTTATTTTCTTTGGTACGCACTTAAAAATATAGTAACTAAGCTAGTAGATCCAAGGTATGGCCACTGGTGGTTTGTTCACATCTGACCAAATTTTCAATGGCATTAGATAGATTATAAAGTATAAGGGACAGCACCATGATTGGTCTTGTGGCACTGGAAATGTTCCATACCCACCAAATGTTGCCATTGAAGAACAGCATTCGTTTCTTCATCTTAGAGCTAATGAATCCCTTGTTCACTCATCAGGGGGTTTCGTCTATGATCGCATGAATGATAATGGAAGACAGATTCAATGGATGGTGGCATGGGACAATATAGCTAATGTCTCAAAAAATTAATGCAACAAGCGATGCTTTTGACGTTAAAACTGCCACCTGATGCTCTTCAATTTTAAAATAATTAAAATTTTCAAACTTTTAATTAATTTCAAAATGAAATACAAGTAAATTAAATCATTAGATTAATTATTTTGCTTTATATTTTTATTTAATATGCTTAATATTTTTATACATAATATTAAAACATAAAATTAATTAAAATGCTTGAAGATAATCCAATAAGCAATGCTTTTGACACTGAAAGCTTCACCTATTGCTTTTCAAGTTTAAAATAATTAAATTTGTCAAACTTATTATTAATTTAAAATTGGAACACAAATTAATTAAATGCATAAATTAATTATTTTGCTTCAAATTACTAATTAATATATTTAATATTTATATACATATGAATGAAACACAAAATTAAATAAAATTTCAAGAATTAAGATAATAGGCAATGCTTTCGATGTTAAAAGCGTTGCCTGATGTTTTTCAATTTTAAAACAATTAAACTTGTCAAACTTTTTATTAACTTAAAAATAATTAGTTTAAAATTGAAAGACAAATAAATTAAATCAATAAATTAATTATTTTGCTTCATATTGCTAATTTTAATATACGTAAATAGTAAACACATAAAATTATTTAAGATAACAAAAATTAATACAAAAGATGATGGTTTTAATGCTAAAAGCTTCAACTGATAATTTTCAATTTTGAAATAATTATTTTTGTCAAAATAACTTAAAAAATAATTAATTTAAAATTGAAACACAAATAAATTAAATGAATATGTTAATTATTTTGCTTCAATTTAATATACTTAATATTAATATATATAATATTAAAACATAAAAATAGTTAAAATATAAAAAGTTGACATAACATGCAACCTTTTTTGATGTTAAAAGCATCCCTGAATCCTTTTAATAACACAAGAGGCAATACTTTTGATGCTAAAAGCGTCGTCTAATGCTTTTCAATTTTAAAACAATTAAACTTCTCAAACTTTTTATTTATTTAAAAAATTATCAATTTAAAATTAAATTACAAATAAATTAAATGCATAGATTAATTAATTTTGCTTCATATTGCTAACTAATTTATTTAATATTTACATACATATGGATAAAATATAAAATTAATTGAAATTCCAAAATTTAAGGCAATAGATGACATTTTTTTACATTAAAAGCGTCCCTCAATCCTTTCAAATTATAAAATAATTGATTTTATCGAGCTTTTATTAATTTAAAATTGAAATGTAAATATATTAAATGAATAGATTAAATATTTTGTTTTATATTCCTAATTAATACATTTAATATTTATAAATATATGAATAAAATATAAAATTGTTAAAATATCAAAAATTAATGTAACAGGCGACATTTAAGACATTAAAACACCACCTGATGCTTTTCAATTTGAAAATAATTAAATTTCTCAAATTTTTTATTAATTTAAAAATGAAATACAAATAAATTAAATCAATAGATTAATTATTTTGCTTTATATTGCTATTTAATATGCTTAATATTTATATACATAATATTAAAATATAAAATTAATTAAAATGCTAGAAGACAACACTATAGGCGACATTTTTGACACTAAAAGCTTTACCTGCAGTTTTTCAATTTTAAAATAATTAAATTTGTTAAATTTTTTATTAATTTAAAAAATCATTAATTTAAAATTGAAGCCAGAATTAATTAAATGATAAATTAATTATTTTGCTTCACCAATTAATATATTTATTATTTATATAGATAATAAAGCACAAAATTAAATAAAATTTCAATAATTAAGATAATAGGCAATGCTTTTCATGTTAAAAGCATTGCCTAATGCTTTCAAACTTCATAAATTTGTTATTAATTTAAAAACTAATTAGTTTAAAATTGAAAGACAAATAAATTAAATCAATAGATTAATTATTTTGCTTCATATTGCTAATTTTATATCTAATTTATATAAATAACAATAAAATATAAAATTAGTTAAAATACAAAAAATTAACAAAATAGGCACCTTTTTTTTTGGCTAAAAGGATCGCCTATGTTTTTCAATTCCAAAAAAATTCAACCTCTCAATCTTTTAATTAGTTTAAGAAATCATTAATTTTAAATTGATACACAAATAAATTAAATGAGATTAACTATCTTAGTTCATATTGTTAAGTAATATATTTAATATATATATATATACACACACATAAGAATAAAATATAAAATTAGTTAAAATACCAAAAATTAACACAGCAGTCGACACTTTTGATATAAAAAATAAAATAAATTAAATCAATAAATTAATTATTTTACTTCCTATTGCCAATTAATATATCTAGTATTTATATACATAATAAAAAAATAAAATTAATTAAAATACCAAAAATTAACACAATCGCCGACTTTTTGGATGCTAAAAGCATCATCTGGTGCTTTTTAATTTTTAAATAATTAAATTTATCAAACAATTTTATTAATTTAAAAAATCATCAATTTTAAATGCAAACATAAATAAATTAAATGTGTTTATTAATAGTTTTGTTTCATATTGCTAATTAATACATTTAATATTTATATACATAATAATAAAACATAAAATAATTAAAATACAAAAAAATTAACACAATAGGCAACATTTTTTATGCTAAAAGCATCGCTTGATACATTTCCTTTTTAAAACAATTAAGTTTTCCAAACTCTTTTTTAATTTTAAAAATTATTAATTTAAAAGTGTCACATAATGTTAAAAGTGTCACCTAACGCTTTTAAAATATAAAATAATCAATTTTACCAAAATTTTATTTATTTAAAAAATGATTAATATAAAAATGAAACACAAATAAATTAAACGAATAAATTTATTATTTTATTTTATATTACTAATTAATATATTTAATATTTATATACATAATAATGAAACATAATATTAATTAAAATACAAAAAATTAACACAACAGGTGAATCCTTTAGCATTAAAAGCGTTGCCTAATGGTTTTCAATTTTAAAATAATTAAATTTATCAAACTTTTTATTATTTACAAAAATCATTATTTAAAAGTTGAAACACAAATAATTAAATGCATAGATTAATTTTTTTGCTTCAAGTTGCTAATTGATATATTTAATATTTATATATATTAATAAAACATAAAATTAAATACAATTCAAAAAATTAAGACAATATGCAATGCTTTTAAAGTTAAAAGCGTCGCTTCATGCTTTTAAATTATAAAATATTTAATTTTTTCAAACTCTTATTAATTTAAAAAATAATTAATTTAAAATTAAAATACAAATAAATTACACAAATATATCAATTGCTTTGCTTTATACTACTAATTAATATATTTAATATTTATATACATACGAATAAAACAAAAAAATTAAATAGAATTCAAAAGATTAAGATAATAGGCAACGCTTTTGATGTTAAAAGTATCGGCTAATCCTTTTAAATTGTAAAATAATTAATTTTGTGAAAACTTTTATTAGTTTAAAAAATAATTAATTTAAAACCGAAATACAAATAAATTAAATGAATAGATTAATTATTTTGCTTCATATTGCTATTTAATATACTTAATATTTATATACATAATATTAAAACAAAAACTTAATTAAAATACCAAAAGTTAACATAATAGGTTACGCTTTTGATTCTAAAAACATCGTCTGGGGCTTTTCAATTTTAAAATAAATAAATTTATCAAACTTTTTATTAATTTAAAAAATCATTAATTTAAAATTGAAACACAAATTAATTGAAAGCATAGATTAATTATTTTGTTTCTTATTGCTAATTAATATATTTAATATATATATACATATACTTATGAATAAAATATAAAATTAAATAAAATTTCAAAAATTAAGAGAATAGGCGATGCTTTTGATGTTAGAAGCATCGCCTAGTGCTTTTAAATTATAAAATAACTAATTTTGCCAAAATTGTATTAGTTTAAAAAATAATTACTTTAAAAATGAAATACACAAAAATTAGATAAATATATTAATTATTTTGCTTCATATTGCTAATTAATATATGTAATATTCATATATGTAAAATAAAAAATAAATTGACTAAAATACAAAAAATTAACTCAACAGGCAACACTTTTGATGCTACAAGCAATGCCTGATGGTTTTCAATTTTAAAATAATTAAATTTATTAAACTTTTATTAAATTAAATGCATAGAATAATTATTTTGCTTCATATTACTTGTTAATATATTTAATATTTATATACATAACAATAAAAACTAAAATTAATTAAAATATCACAAATTAACACAACAAGCGACACTTTTGATGTTAAAAGCGTCGTCTAATGGTTTTCAATTTTAAAATAATTAAATTTATCAAAATTTTTATTGATTTAAAAAATCATTGATTTAAAATTAAAATACAAATAAATTAGATACATAGATTAATTATTTTGCTCCATATTGTTAATTAATATATTTAATATTCATATACATATGAATAAAACATAAAATTATATAAAATTCCAAGATTTAAGCCAATAGGCAATGCTTTTGATATTAAAAGCATCGTCTAATAATTGTAAATTATAAAATATTTAATTTTGTCAAACTATTATTAATTTAAAATTGAAAAGCAAATAAATTACATGAATAGATTAATTGTTTTGCTTCATATTGTTAATTAATATATTTAATATTTATGTACATATAAATAAAACATATAATTAATTAAAATTTCAACAAAATTAAGACAAATAGGTTGTGCTTTTGATATTAAAAATGTCACCTAATCCTTTTAAATTATACAATAATTAATCATGTCAAGATTTTATTATTTTAAAGAAGAATTAATTTAAAATTGAAATAAAAATAAATTAAATGAATAGATTAATTACTTTGCTTCTTATTGCTATTTAATATGCTTAATCTTTATATACATAATATTAAAACATAAAATTAATTAAAATACTAAAACTTAACAGAACGGGTTATGCTTTTGATGCTAAAAATGTAGTTTGATACTTTTCAATTTTGAAATAATTAAATTTATCAAATTTTATAGTAATTTAAAACATCATCAATTTAAAGTTTATAAATTAAATGCATGGATTAATTATTTTTCTTCTTATTACTAATTAATTTATTTAACATTCATATGCATATGAGTAAAACATAAAATTGAACAAAATTAAAAAGATTAAGACAATACGTGATCCTTTTAATGTTAAAAGCGTCGCCTAATGCTTTTCAATTTTAAAGCAATTAAACTTTTCATACTTTATTTAAATTTAAAAAATCATTAATTTAAAATTAAAAATAAATAAATTAAAAAATCATTAGTTTAAAATTAAAAAAACAAATAAATTAAATGCATAAATTAATTATTTTGCTACGCTTATGTATGTAAATAAGTTAAGGCATTAAAATGCAAAATATATATTAATCTACATCTATATCATATGTGAACCATTGTGTGGCAATGTTCAAAATTTTAGCAATGATATAAATTTCGAGGGCTCAAAATATAGAAATATCTATGGAAATTATCAAATATCAATAAAAACTCTTAAAAAATTATGGAAATTGATAGAAATTTATTTAAAAAAATAAAAAATTTTATTGAAATTTTAAATTTAACTTGTTTAATTAATTAATTATCAAATTGAGTATTAAAATTGTAAAAATATTCAATGTATATTATATTTATTTTAATCAATTAATTAATAATAAGTGCTAATAGTTAAAAATATACCATTATTAATAAAAAATACAAAAAAAAAACATATTTAATAAAATTATTTATTAATTAAGATATAAAGAACAATTATTATAATTACATTTTATTTTATCAATGTCATTTCAATACCATAAAAAACTCTTGAGTGGTTGAGAATTGTTTCTATCTTTCTTATTCTCATTTTAAAATATGAAATGTATGGAGTAATAATTAAAATATGTAGCTTCTTGATAATTTTGCATGTAATTATTAATATATCATCGATAGGACTATTTAAGGGTTAGGTTTGCATATATCAAATGCCATCAATACCAAAATTTTGAATCTTGATTTATAGAAAATATATTTCTTGCATATCTTTCAATTTTTGCTATGTTATAATTTTTATCTAATTTGTAATATTTACACAAATATTGAATTAATTATTGTAAAACAATATTAATAAATAGGTAAGTTTGTAACTTGTAATACTAATTTTCCTTAAGAATATGGTTGTTTGTTAAATGTGATTTTTCTTTTAAATTTTTATTTGCCTAATTATTAGAAGACAATTAAAAGTTAAAAAAGAACCATCAATAATATTAATGTTGCAAAAATTTTTACTAACTATCAATAATATTTATAAAAATTTTTGAAAAAAAAATTTAATGAAAAAATCATAGGTATTTCCAAAATTTCTATGAAAATTTATGAAAATTTCATGGAAATTTTGAAAATATCCTTGGAAATTATGGATTTTTTAACCAAATTGTGAAATATTTGATATGGATATTATGATAAAAAGTTCTATGCAAATTATGAAGAAATATCAAACATTTCAGCGGATATTGTAGAAATTATATATGTTTCTACTTAAGAACTATTTTTTTTTAACTTGCTTAAAAAATAGGAATTTCATGGAAATTTCATGAAAAATGTCAATATTTTAAACTATAATGTATGGTAGGTGTGAAAATTTTGCTAAAATGAATTAATTACCGAACCTAGCTATTGGGCCGAATCCAGAGTTTTTTATTTGTAAGCATATAGATTAAGCTATTTTCTTGGTACGTACTTAAAAATATAGTAACTAAGCTAGCACATCCAAGGCATAGCCACTCGCGGTCTGCTCACATCTGGCCAAATTTTCAATGGCACCAGACAGCTTATAACATATAATGGGCAGCACCATAATTGATCTGGTGGTACTGAAGATGTTCCATACCCACCAAATGTTAGCACTAGAGAGCGGCATTCATTTCTTCATCTCAGTGCTAATTAATCATTTGTTCATTCATTAGGAGGCTTCGTTTATGATGGCATGAGTGATAATAGAAGATTGATTCAATAGATTGTGGCATGCAACAATATAGTCAAAAACTATATAATTAAGCTAGCTAGCATGTATATATTATATTTAAGTTAATATTGTATTAGTTTACTTTCATGTCTGTCTATATATATATAATCATGCATGCATGCAATTAGCATTTAGATGTATGGTCACATGATAATATGAATATATGCTATTAGTTTTATGATCTTTCAATTAAATTTTGTTATCTTTTGGTTTGCAAATATTTAGAGAACCAATTTTTCTTATGTATGTTACCAGGGATGGAACCTTGCAGGCAAAGATTTAAAAAAAAAAAAATTTACAATAAAAAATTGTAATATACTACATTTGATCGTAGTGAAAAATAAAAATAAAAGCCATATATTATAAATTTAACAAAACCATATAAAAAATGCACGTAATAAATATAATAACTTATTTAAAATAATTATCCAATTTGTCTTTTAAATTTTATAAATAACTTATCATTTTATTTTTTATAGATTATTTTTATTTTTATTTACATGTAATCATGCAATCATCAATTGAAAAAGTGCTGTATCTAATTTTAGGAATGAAAACAAAAAGAAATTATCAAAAAAAATATATATCTCTTTTACGTTTTTTCTTTTTTAACAAAGATATGTATAGATCATTATTATTATTTTTTTTGTTGAATAATAGAGATACATAATGTTTAGTTCCTGAACCGCGGTATGTATGTATGTAGTTGATATTTCATTAAAAAAAATATCATTTTAATATATCTTTATTCATAATATATATATATATTATTTAAAATAGTATAAAATGTTAAATAAAATTGATTTGATAAATTATTTATATTTATAATTTAAAAATTATAAATTTGAAATATGAGAATGAAGGAGAAAATATTATAAATAATTATAAGGAATACAATGTGAGAGGGAAGAAAATTCTAACATATTTTCTCATTTATATTTATAATTTAAAAATTATAAATTTGAAATATGAAAATGAAGGAAAAATATTATAAATAATTAAAAGGAATTCAGTGTGAGATGGAAGAAAATTCTAACGTATTTTCTTGGACACTGCTCACCACACCTCACATGTATGCACTCTAGTGCTCCTTTGGCACTTCATAATTTTAATATATTTTCTTGGACAATACTCATAACACCTCACATACTTGTACGCCATAGCTACCCTAGCACTAATTTTAATATAATTTTTCAATTTAATTAATCTTAGTATCATATTTTATTAGCTAGTTTGTTGATGCAACCATCTTGAAGACTTATACAAAGTAATTAAATTATTTTACCATGCAACCATCACCTCAAAAAGTATTGTATCTAATTTTAAATACGAAAACAAAAAAACAAATTATCAAAAAATGAAATGTATCTTCTATACATTCTTTATAGTTGGTTCTTTGTTAAGAAAGACATATAGATCATTTATTTATTTTTTGAATAGTAAAGATGTATAATTTATAGTTGCTGAAACAACATATGTATATATATAATTGATATTTTAGTAAGAAAGATATTATTTTAGTATATCTTTATTCATAGTATGTATAATCGTTGTTTACAAATAATATAAAGTACCATGATATGCATATTATCATGGTCTTTTATGTCAACTTTATCATATATTGAGGTTGTCTAGCTGATTCAGCAATAATTAATATATATGTATGTTACTATTACAATTTATGATATGTCAACTCTTTTATAATTTGCTATAGTCTTTCAAATGAAATATTATTAAATTGTATTATCATTTGGTCTGCAAATATTTAGAGAATTAATTCTTCCTATGTATGTAGCCAGGTGCGGAGCCCTATAGGCCAAGATTTTTTTTTCAAAAAAAAAATTTACAATCAAAAATTGTAGAATACAACATTTGAAGGTAAGTGGGAAAAAAAAAATAAACCCCATATATTTTAAATTTAAAAAAATTGAATAAAAAATACATGTAATAAATATAATAACCTATTTAAAATAATGGAATTTTTTTTTTATTGTAAATTTAAACTATGATGTATGGTAGGTGTGGAAATTTTGCTGAAATGATTTAATTACCACACCTGGCTACTGGCCTGGATCCATAGTTTTTTATTTGTAAGCATATACATTAATATATATATATATATATAAGATATTAATATAGTAATTAATGCTCAATCACTTTCGCTTCCACTTATTTATAGCTATATGTCATGTGCCTAACTCATGCACAATATGCGATACTAGCACAAATTTTCTATATATATAGATATATATATATATATATATATAAATATATGTAAATATGTAGTTTTGACAGACAACAAACAATTGAGATATTTTCTTTGGTACGTACTTATAAAATATGGTAACTAAGCTAGCAGATCCAAGGCATGGCCACTCGCGGTCTATTCACATCTGGCCGAATTTTCAATGGGCCTAAAGAGCTTATAAAGTATAAGGGGCAGCACCATGATTAGTTTGGTGGCATTGGAAATGTTCCATATCCACCAAATGTTAGCATTGGAGAGTGGTGTTTGTTTCTTCATCTCAGTGTTGATGAATTACTTACTTATTTGTTAGGGGCTTCATCTATGATGGCGTGAATGATAATGGAAGACCGATTTAATGGATTGTGGCATGGGACAATACAACCAATGTCCCAAAAATAAAAATATACTAAAATAATATATTTCTTACTAAAATATCAATTATATATGTACATATCTCAGTTTAGCAACTATAAATTATACATCTTTGTTAAATTTAAATGATAAGTTGTTTATAAAATTTAAAAGAAAAATTGGAAATTATTTTAAATTATTGCATGTATTTCTATATGGCTGTGTTAAATTTAAAATATATAGTTTTTATTTTTATTAAAAGAAAGATTGGAAATTATTTTAAATTATTGCATGTATTTCTATATGGCTTTGTTAATTTAAAATTTATGATTTTTATTTTTATTTTTCCTTACAATCTAATGTTGTATATTACAATTTATTATTGTAATTTTTTGTTTTTGGAAAAAAACAATCTTTGCCCCTCAAGGCTTCACCCCTGGTTACATGCATAAGAAAAATTGGTTTTCTAAATATTTGCAGACCATAGGATAACACAATTTAATAATAGTTCATTTGAAAGACCATAGCATATCATAAAAGTAACATAAAGTTGTCATATCATAAATTGTAATGGCACCATACATACATACATATATATTAATTATGACTACACTAGGTAGGCAATGTCAACATACGATAACATAAAAGGCCATGATAATATGCATATCATGGCATTGTTCCACACACAATACATGCATGCATGCATGTTTATTACTTATATATATATATGACTAGTGCCAGCTGGCAACCTAGTTGTTGCCTTTGAACTTTAGCAAGAATACTGCTTAAATTGAAGAAGGTAATCAACTGTGTGTATTATTTCATATATTTAAGCTTTACAGAATTGATAGAATTTATAGAGGTGTGGTTTTGAACAAACAAGGAAGCTAATTAACATCTTCCTATGTTAGAAAAAATTCAAAAATACTAAAAGAGGTGAACCAATGTCTTAAAGGCATTTTCTATCAATGGAAATCTTGCAAGCCTTGCCATATGAGAAATCTCTTGATTTAAAAAGTGAACATTGCTTTTGTGATGATTGAGCAATCGTACCTGTGGATGAAGTTGATGCAATGGATATGTTTGTGTTTGACTTCTCTTCTTCTTTATCATGCCCCTTAAAGCTTGGAGAAGGTGCTGTATGAACTCCAAGCTTATTCCTGAATAGTTAAAATACTTCTCCTGAAGATGGATTCGTTTGTAAATTTGTAACTTGTAAATGTGAAAGGATATAGCGACTAATGAGCTGTCCAATTGCTACTTTTTCTTTGAAAAAGTGGTAGTCGATCTGAATGTGCTTCGTTTGTCCATGTAAAATAGGATTAATGGTTGTGTGTAGGGTACTTATGTTGTCACACAGTAGGTGAGGTCATCTGTACGGAGTTATGCCAATGTCTCTTAGCAGGTAGGTAAGCCACTTTATTTCTGTTGTTACTATTTCCATAGCTCGTTATTTAGCTTTGGTGCTGGAACAAGCTCCTGTTGGTTGCTTCTTGGAGGATTAGGAAATGCAATTAATGCTACGAAAGATGCAGTAGCCACTCATGCTTCATCTTGTGGTTAGACAGTTTATCCAGTTAGCATTGCAGTATCTTGTCAAGTTTAAGGAACTTTGATATAGAAAATGTAAACCATAAGTGATGGTACCCTTGAGATATCTTAGTATTCTTTTAACTTCTCCAAGATTCAACATGGTGGGTTCTTGAAAGCTTTGGCAAGCATGCCTGATAGTATGAGATATATCTAATCTAGTGAAGGTAATGTATTGTAGGCTACCAACAAGCTTGCGATATTCAATTGCGTCAACAAGATCATTATCATTTATTTGAGTTGTTGTTTTGACAGCTAAAGGTGTTTTCATGGGAGCTACTTCAAGCCTTTTTGCAAGAGATAGAAGATCATGCTTATACTTCGTACGTGTAAAAAAAGCCCCCTTGAAAATACCTTGCTTCAAGTCCAAGAAAATAACGCAGTTTACCTAGGTTTTTAATGGCAAATTCTGCACCCATTTTACTAACCAGATCATTGATAATGTTAGGGTTGTTTTATGTATTAAAAGATCATCTACATAAATTAATAATAACACAAAAATATTAGAATTTTGAAACATAAAGAATGAAGAATTAGCCCTGAAACATATGAAGCCTAAAGGAATTAAAAATTGAGAAAGTCTATCAAACCATGCTCAGGGGGCCTTTTTAAGGCCATACAATGATTTCCTTAGAAGATACACATGTTAAGGATGAGATTAAGTGCTAAAACCTAGAGGTTGTTACACATAGATAGTTTCTTTAAGTTGGCCATGAAGAAAAGCATTCTTGATGTTTAGCTATCGAATTGTCTACCTGCATGTAATAGGTGTAGATATAATCATTCTTATAGTGGTATGTTTGATTATAGGACTGCATGTTCCCTCAAAATCTTGTCCTTCAATTTGTGTAAAGCCTTTGGCTATGAGACGAGCTTTGAACATATCTATGGAACCATCTTTTTTATACTTGGTTTTGTATACCTATTTCAAACCAACAACATCCGTTTATTATCATGCAAGGCTGTGAATTCTTCTTGCATAGCTTAAAACCATTCAAGACTTTGAAGGGCCGATTTTAATGTTTTGGTTCACCGTTATAACAGCAATGCCATTTGAGATGCTAGCTATGAGTTGGCCTTTAATTTTTGTCTTGTTATCATCTTATGTGTGTTTGTGTCTGGTTCAACAGTTTGTTCATCTATTGTCATGTCCACTACAGAAACAGGACAATTAGAGTGGTTGAAAGGTGGATCAATTGCTGCTGTATTCAATTGATTTGGTAATGTTTCAGCTGTTATTTGAGAGATATTATGAGACGTAGTTAGTGCAAATTCATTGTTTACATGGGCTGGAGTTGTTTAGTAGGTCTGGTCTTCTTGGTTTGCATGTGTTACATGGTATGAGTTTTCAGGTTTGTCTCTTGGTTCACTATGTGTATTGGTTGTACATATGGGGGTTGAATTTCTTGGAGAAGAATCTGATATGGGGTTCCCTGGTGTGGTAAATGGATAAAGGCAACATTATGTAGTGTGTCTTCTAAGTCGTTTTCTGGAAAATTAACAAGCTCACACTACACGAAAATTAAGATCTAGCGACACTAACTTAGTGACGCTACAAAACAAAAGCGTCTAAAAAAAATGAAACCGCGATGTTGAGGCAAAAGAGTTAGTTAAAATTCTATAAATATACGACGCATTCAAAAACTGTCGAAGTGAAAAGGTCGCTAAAAAGAAAAATACGCGACGCTGCTTTTCGATGTCACTGAATATGTGTTTGAAAAGCATTGCCTTTAATACTATGCTTATATTTTATCTAAATTATATTGTTTAAATGCTAGACTCATGCAAAATGATTAACCAACCACTTATCTATGTTTACATAATCACAAACTTTAATTATATGAATACTAAGAAAATAGATGAAAATAGGGGACGTTTATAATAGAAAATGTGTCACTTAATATTTGATATGATAAAAGAAAAAATTTTAAACTCCTTAATTTAACAAGCAAATTATTTATTATTACAAAAATAAATTAAGTGGAAATTGCAAACAAAAAAATAGTAAACATTGCCCTGAAATATATATATATATATATATTTTTTGTTTCAAGTACAGCATATTTGCTATAAAAATTTGCAAGTTTGTTAAAAATAATTTTTTTAAATTAAGGTAATAGGCAACACATTCACATATAACTGCGTCGCCTATACCTCCAATCATAATTTTTTTTTTTGTTTTTTAATTAGTTCTTTTATTGTTCGTCAACAAATAAATACTGAAAATATTTATTAAAAATGTGAAGGAAAAATAGTAAGGTGGTTGTTTAATATTTTTGTTTTTCACGTCAAGTTTATATGCTTATAAATTTGCAAGTCTCTTAAATTTCTTTTATTTTCTTTTTACAAAAGAAAACAGATGACGCATTACCTTAAAAATGCATTGCCTGTTTTATGTGTTATTTGTTTTTTTATTATTGTTCATCTTCAAATAAACACTTAAAATATTACTTAAAATGTTAAGAAAAATTAATAAACTGGTTATATTGCTTAACTATTTTCACTGCTTATTTGAAGTTGAAAAAAAAAATCCTTTTTAAAGGGGAAAAAAAAAAGAAAAAGAAACAAAGAACAGGCGACGCTAAAAGAAGTAATTACGTTGCTTGTTCCTTTAAAAAAAAAAAAATACAATTTAAGAGATTTGCAAGTTTAAACAGAAAATCAATTGTACTTCGAAAAAAATTATTTAAAGAAAAAAAAGAAAAAAAACAGGCGATGCAAAAAGAAGATATTGCGTCGCCTGTTCCCTTAAAAACAGAGAATAGGCGACACTAAAAGAAGTAATTCTGTTGCCTGTTCCTTTTTTTTTTTTTAAATAAAATAAAAATACAATTTCAGAGATTTGCAAGTTTAAATAGAAAATAAACCGTACATGAAAAATAAAATAATCAAACAGCCACCTTAGTTATATTGCTTAAATATTTTCACTGCTTATTTGAAGTTGAAAAAGAATCCTTTTTAAAGAAAAAAAACAAACAAAGAACAGGCGATGCTAAAAAAAGTAATTGCGTCACCTGTTCATTTCAAAAATAAAAATAAAAATACAATTTAAGAGATTTGCAAATTTAAACAAAAAATAAACTGTACTTAGAAAAAAAAATTATTTAAAGAAAAAAGAAAAACGAACAGACGACAAGAAAAGAAGTTGTTGTGTCGCCTATTCCTTTAAAAAACAAAGAACAAGCCATGCTAAATGAAGTAATTGCATCACCTGTTCCCTTTTTAAAAAATAAAAAATAAAACTACAATTTAAGAAATTTGCAAGTTTAAACAGAAAATAAACTGTACATGAAAAACAAAATAATTGAACAACCACCTAAGTTTTATTGCTTAAATATTTTCACAGATTATTTGAAGTTGAAAAAAAAAATTATTTAAAGGAGAAAAAAAAAAAAAAAGAACAAGCGATGCTAAAAGAAGTAACTGCTTCGCCTGTTCCTTTAAAAAAAAAAAATCAAAAATACAATTTAAGAGATTTACAAGTTTAAACAGAAAATAAACTATACTAGGAAAAAATATTTAAACAAAAAAGAAAATAAAAAGGCGACGCTAAAAAAAGTTATTACATCGCCTAGTTCCTTAAAAAAAAAAAAAAAAGAATAGGCGACGCTAAGCCAACTAACTGCATCGCCTGTTCCCAATTTTTTTTTAAAAAAAAAATACAATTTAAGAGATTTGCAAGTTTAAACAAAGAATAAACTGTAATTGGAAAAAAATTATTTAAAGAAAAAAGAAAAAAAATAGGTGACGCTAAAAGAAGTTATTGCGTCACCTGTTCCTTTAAAAACAAAGAACAAGCGACAAAAAAAACAAAAATACAATTTATGAGATTAGCAAGTTTAAACAGAAACTAAACTGTACTTGGAAAATAAGTTATTTAAAGAAAAAAGAAAAAAGAATAGGCACCGCTAAAAAAAGTTATTACGTCACCTATTCCCATAAAAAACAAAGAATAGGTGACGCTAAACGTCATCAGTTCCTTTTTAACCAAAAAAAGAAGAAGACAATTTAAGAGGTTTGCAATTTTAAATAGAAAATAAATTGTACTTTTAAAGAAAAAAAAAAATAGGCGACTCTTAAAAAAGTTATTGCATCGCCTATTCCCTTAAAAAAAAAAAAAAATAGACGACGCCAAATGAAGTAATTGCATCACCTGTTTCCTTTTTTTAAATACAAAAATATAATTTAAGAGACTTGCAAGTTTTAGACAATGTTTAATATAAAAACAGACGATGCTTTTTTAAAAAAGGGTAACCAAATAAAGAAATAGACGATGCATTTTCCAACAACGGCTTCGCCTTTTTTTTTTTTTTTTTTCAATTTTTTCATTTTCACTTGTACACATCCATAAAAAAATTAAAATCAGATAAGGCTATGTGAGGAATTGACCTCAAAACCGCTTACACTTTAAAGGAATCACCACACCACCAGGCCAAATGAAATAAAATCAGATAAGGCCATGCCAAAAATTGAACCCAGAACCTCTTATACTCTTAAGGAATCACCACACCACTAAACCAAATAATTTGGATGTAATAATACAACAAGAAATAGTTAATATAGTTTTAGATGATGCATTTTTTTAAAAAAGAGTCACCAAATAGAGGAAAAGGTGACGTATTTTTCAACAAAAGCATCACCTTTTCTTTTTTCTTTTTTATTAATTTTTTATTTACATGTGTACAAACCCATAAAAAAAAAAAATAGACAGGGCCATACCAAAAATTGAACCCAGAATCTCTTACACTCTCAAGAAATCACCACACCACCAAACCAAATGACTTAGATATAATAATACAACAAGAAATATCTAATATAGTTTTAGGCGATGCATTTTTTTAAAAAGGAATTGCTAAATAGAGGAAAAGGTAATGCATTTCTCAACAAATGCGTCGCCTTTTTCTTCTTTTTTTTTTTCAATTTTTTTATTTACACATGCACAAATCCATTAAAAAAATAAATCACATAGGGCCATGCCAAGAATTGAAGCCAAAACCTCTTACACTCTCAAGGAATCCCCACATCACCAGACCAAATGACTCTAATGTAATAATATAACAAGAAATAGATAATATAGTTTTAGGCTATGCATTGTTTTAAAAAAGAGTCGCCAAATAGAGGAAAAGGCGATGCATACCAAATGAATTAGATGTAATAATATAACAAGAAATAGCTAATATAGTTTTAGACGATGGATTGTTTAAAAAAAGGAGTCACCAAACAGAGGAAAAGACGACACATTTGTTTCTTTTTTTTAATTTTCTTTTTTTTACACATGTACAAACCCATTAAAAAAAAAAATTCAGATATGGCCATGCCAAGAATTAAACCTAGAACCTCTTACACTTTCAAAGAATCACCACACCATGAGACCAAATGTCTTAAATGTAATAATATAACAAGAAATAGATAATATAGTTTTAGGCTATGCATTGTTTTAAAAAAGAGTCGCCAAATAGAGGAAAAGGCGATGCATACCAAATGAATTAAATGTAATAATACAACAAGAAATAGCTAATATAGTTTTAGGCGATGCATTGTTTAAAAAAAAGAGTCACCAAACAGAGGAAAAGACGACACATTTGTTTCTTTTTTTTACACGTGTACAAACCCATTAAAAAAAAAAAATCAGATATGGCCATGCCAAGAGTTAAACCCAGAACATCTTACACTTTCAAAGAATCACCACACCATGAGACCAAATGTCTTAGATGTAATAATGCAACAAGAAATAGCCAATATAGTTTTAAGCGATGCATTTTTTTTAAAAAAAGTCGCCAACTAGAGAAAAGGGCAATGCATTTTTCAACAAATGCATTGCCTTTTCTTTTTTGTTTTTTCAATTTTTTATTTATACGTGTACAAACCCATACAAAAAATAAAATAAAATAGGGCCTTGCCAAGAATTCAACCCAGAAACTCTTACACTCTTAAGGAATTGCCAAACCACCAAACCCAATGACTAGGATGTAAAAATACAACAAGAAATAGCTAATATAGTTTTAGGCGATGCATTTTTTAAAAAACAAAGTCGCCAAATAAAGAAATAGACAACGTATTTTTCGACAAATGCGTCGTCTTTTTTTTTTTCCATTTTTTATTTACACGTGTACAAACCCTTAAAAAAAAAATTAGAGAAGGCCATCCAAGAATTGAACCCAAAACCTCTTACATTCTCAAGGAATCACCACACCAATAGACTAAATGACTTGGATGTAATAATGCAATAAGAAATAGCTAATATAGTTTTAGGCAATGCGTTTTTTTTAAATAAAAAAATACAATTTAAGAGACTTACAAATTTTGAAGGATGTTTAATATAAAATAGGTGACACTTTTTTAGAAAAGGGTCACCAAACCAATTTTTACTTTGTTTTTTAATTTGAAAGTTGTTTTTAGTATTTTTTTTATTTTTATTTTGCAAACATGCTTTTTTTTTAATTTGTAGATGAGCAATCAAAAAAACTAATTAAAGATTAAAAAATAAAATAAAACATGGAATAGGTGATGCTTTTGGATGGGATTGCATCACCTGTACCTTCAATTTTTTTATTTTTTATTTTTATAAAAAGTAATTTAATAGACTTTCAATTTTTAAAAACTAATAAGCTATCGTTGAACACAAACACATGAAAGTTAAGCTCATTTAACATACTTATATAGATAAATTGGTCAATAAATGCTTGTTGAATTATAATTCTATATTCGATACCATATCTCAAATTAGGTCTTGAGATATTCTATGTCTCCTCTATACACATATATGTGAATGATTGAGAAGAGCATTGACAAAACTGTTTTTTATTTTTAGATCAATGGAATTTATGTTCATTGGATTGCTACATGAACATATTTGTAGATGAACAATTAAAAAACTATTTAAAGATTATAAAAAAATAAAAAAAATGGAACAGGCAATGCTTTTCGACCATAATGCATCGCTTGATTCTACAATTCAAGAATGGGTGACCATGGAAAGGGTTTGGTTAAGATATGTCATATTCTGCCAAGTATACAAATGGAACCTAACCATACATGCCCTCCAATTATATCTTCCAAATCGTCCACACTAACATTCCACCCCTCTCCCCCAAAAAAGGATTTTAGTAAATAACTAAATACAATACTTGGACTAAGAGTCAAGTTGGTAATTTTTCTTACATACACCCCCCCTCCCCTCCAAAGTGCCCTGGGAGCCTAGGTATCATATACCCCCCCAAAATAAAGAGCCTTGAACACTAGAAGAAAAGCACCTATACTTAACAAGATTAAGTTAATCCCCAAAATTGTAGTCATTTTATTTCTATCTTTCCATACGTAAATGAAGAATGGAAAAGATTCTTCAAGAGTTTTAGGTCCTTAAAGTGCATGATAAATATCACCAAAGCCCAATACTATAGAGGAAATTAAGTGAATTACTCCAGACACAAAGTATGGAAAGGTGTCTAGAACTTCCCCCCGGGGACCTACCCCCCAACCTATAGTAGCTAGGTGGGGAAGTAAAATCAATCCTTGTTCATACATCAGAAAATTAATCCTTGTTCATACATCGGCTTCTATGGTACGAAATGAGCCACTTCAAATTAGCTATGGCCCAGAATAAGATTAATCTGGCATGAGCTACATGAGCCCTTAGTAGTTTACCAGATAAGTTGATAAGTCGGGCATTTCCAGCCCACCAAGCGAAACCGGTGGTTTCTTGGTCATGACTAGCTAAAGATAAAGTTCCATTAAAGAGCATTTCCATAGGGTAGAACCTCCTCAAGGAATATAAGGTTTTCATGAGGCTGATCTTGAGCTGCCATCCAAGCACGAATACCTTCGTTTAAGAGAATATTTTTGGTGTAGAAAGTCTTAAATTCTGGATCTTCCATTGCATGGATTTCCTAAAAAATGAAGTGATAGGCATGTAGATTCAGGGCTAGACCGACTACTCCAAGAGCACTCATCCATAAACCGGTTATTGGTACAAATAACATAAAGAAATGTAACCAACGTTTATTGGAAAGAGCAAAAAAGATTTAGGACCAAAAGCGGTTAGCGGTGACCATAGAAGTTTCTTCAACTTGAGTTTGGTTAAAAGCCCATAATGTATTTGCACAATCACCATCTTCAAATAAAGTATTTTCTATGGTAGCACCATAAATAGTGCATAGCAGAGCAGTGCCTAATACCCCGGCAACTCCCATCATATGAAATGGGTTCAATGTCCAATTATGAAACCCTTGGAAAAAGAGGATGAATTAAAATATAGCCGCTACACCAAAACTTGGCGTAATGAACCAACCAGACTGACCTAGCGGATAAATCAGGAATACAGAAACAAAAGACATAATTGGACCGGAGAATACGATTGCATTATAAGGTCGTAATTGAAAAGATCGAGCGAGTTGAAATTAACGTAACATGAAACCTATTAGTCCGAAAGCACCGTGACGAGCACCAAAAGTCCACAGACCGCCTACTTAACACCAATGAGTAAAATCTCCTTGTGCTTTACGGCCCATAGTACCAACAAAGAGTGTGCTAAACTATTATCAGGAGTAGAAATTGCGACGGTTAAGAAGTTATAACCTTCCAAATAGGAACTTGCTAATCCAAGGGTATACCATGAAGTTACAAAGGTTGTACTTGTAAACCAAACCCCCTAAGGCAAAATAGGCACAAGGAAAGAGCAATAGACCGAATCAACCTAAAAAAAATGAAATGATCCCTTTGTAACCAGTCATCCATAATATCAAATAAATCATTTTCATCTTTGTAAATTTACCAAGGGCTATAGTCATAGTGATCCTCTTATTCAACTACTTCAACCATTTTCGAGCACCTCATAGCATTTTCAAAACGTTAGGGCTTCTGTCATATATTTATGATTTGATTTCTCGTCCACTACCCCTTCTTTAGAATAGGTTTCAAATATAAAAAAATTTATTGGTCTCTAACTCAACCTAGTAAAGTAAAATCTCTTAATTCAATTCGGTTATCCTTTCCTATTCTTGATAACCACTTAAACCATGAATTGTCTTATGATTCATCAATCAGATAGATGTATTTTTTATTTGATTTGAAAAGAACTGTTCAAGAAACAAGTGCTCCTTTTTCTCGCAACCGATAGATCCCCATGTATATTCCTCCCGTTCTATCAACTAATCGTATTCTTGAATCCTGTAATGAAAATTAATAAAAATAAGAATTTGTATGTGTCTTAAACTACTACAGTATCATATATTTTATTACTTTCTGTTTTACTCTTTCATTTTCTTTTAATAAACTTCCTATTCTATTTATTTTATTCTATTATTTATATTTAATTAAATTAATAGTGTATTGAATTTAATAATAGGAGACTATAAATAAAAGTCTCTTTCTTGCATCCATTTTCCATCCGATTATCAGAAAAAAAAAATTTGTATGTATACATATGGATGGAAATATTTGTTACATGAAACCATGACCTGATACATATCTATCTACGTATCTAAAATAGATACTTATAAATTATGAAATATATATAATAAAATAGAAAGTGATCTTGTCTTGTGTGCTGGAATCAAAGAAAGGTGTTTTAAACGCCTCTTATGTATGTTCTTGGAATAAATCTTTCGCTGTAAAGTAAAGGAATAGAATGGCATTCCTATACAACATCTAGAAACAAGAAGATTTAATCGGAAATATCGAAAGATTCTCGCGTAGTCCAGAGAAATATGAAAATGAAAAAAAAATAAAAATCCACTATTCCAATTTTATCTCTAATCGAATTTTAATATTAGAATGGTGGATATAGTTATGATTCAATGGGTTAGGTCCTCTTACTTTTTCTCTTGTTGATTTCTAATTGATTTGATTGGAATAATAGAATAAAGTAATAGGAATATTTGGAGATACAAGTAAACAACTTAGCATTATTGTGAAGTCTTACATCGATTGGAAAGGAGAACGAAACACTCCATGTAAGTAGGTGTGGATACCTTTTCTTTAAGAGGCCTTTTAAAACCTTAAGGCTTGGGTTGTAAAAGGATTCCCCAGGCCCAAAGAGGACAATTTCTCATGCGGGTGGTCTAGGTTGCTACAGATGGTATCAGAGTCAGTACCCGGATCGGTGTGCCAGCGAGGATGCTGAGCCCCAAGGGGGGAGGATTGTGAAGTCCCACATCAGTTGGAAAGGGGAACGAAACACTCCATATAAGTGGGTGTGATACCTTTCACTCGAGAGGCCTTTTAAAACCTTGAGGGCTGGATTTTAAGAGGATTCCTCAGGCCCAAAGAGGACAATATCTTATACGGGCGGTCTGGGTTGTTACAATTATTCATTATAAACTTATCATTATAATATTTATAACAATATAATAAACATAATAACAAATGTTCAACTTTATATCGATAGTTACTAGAAATTACTACACTTCATTAGTATTTAATAGAATTTCAATATAAAATTAATTATATTACAATTACATTTTATGGTTTGTTACTTTTTTTTTATTACAAATGGCAACAATATCTCTATAAATATGAATACTACTGTTGGAATTTTTTGAAAAAACCAAAGCCCCTTATCAGATTTGAACTTATTACTTATGCCTTACCATGGCATTACTCTACCATTGAGTTCAAAGGGCCTGTTTACTTCAACTCCTAAATAAGCTGCTAGTTACTATGGGTAAAGTGCATATACTTATTATATGTTATATGTCTATACACAGATCTTATACGTTTATAGGTTATAATCTATGTAATAGATATATCTTAGATGCATAGTGGGTCATTCAGGAATGCTCAATTTGATTTACCTAGTGAGTATAGAATACAGTAGTAAGTGTAGGAAAAAAAAGGTCTATTGACATTGGATTTGATAAATATCAATGCAATGAATTGTTTTTAGACAGGCTGAACCTAATTTCTTTCCATTATTTTCCATTATAATGAAATTCAATTGAATGATACATATACCTACCAATTCAACATAACTCTAAAATATTTTATCAAAGCAATCGTTGATAAATAGACTCGGCCTATCCTCTGAACCAAAAACAAAAATTAGAGAAAATATTCAATAACTTATCATTTTTTTATTTGAATTTCCTGACTTAGTGTGAGGTAGAAATATGCCCACCTAATCCTAACAATGAGTGAATTGATGAATGAAAGTGTAAGAATGGGGTTTAGCCCCCCTTTCTGGTAGACCAATTACTCACCAAAAAGTGCTATCCTTTGTATTAAGTCATGCCATTCCCATTCTAATATATTGTACATTGATAATTTAAAAAAACTATTCATACTATGAGCATAGTATAATGGCGGTAGGGCAATTATGCCACCATCATCTAGTGGTTCAGGACATCCCTCTTTCAAGGAGGTATCGGGGATTCGACTTCCATTGGGGCTAAGGTACTATGAAAGGAAGTTGATCATGGACTATCAATAAGCATGAAATTGCTTTTTCCTATCTTGGGTCGAGCGGTTAATGGGGACGGACTATAAATTCTTTGGCAATATGTCTACGCTGGTTCAAATCTAGCTTGGCCCAATAATTCGCCGATCTACCATGATATAACCCATTTGTTGTTTTCCCGAAATGCTCGATCCCAATAGGAAAAAAGTAAAAGTTCTTGATATATCTCCACCACTATTTAGTTACTCGATTTAATTTATTTTTTTTCCAACAAATTTTGATATTTCTAATGATCTAGATTCATATCAGGATTGGTAAGTGTAAAGGCTAAGGACAAGAGTAAAATAAAGAAAAAAAAAACTTTTTCATTGAAAGATTGATTATCGAATTGATTTGGCAATAACAAAAAGATTATTAGTAATCGATGCCACTTATGCTAAAGTGCATACCCACATGGATAGAAATTTATCACTCGCTTCTCTATTCCAACATGACAATTTTAATTGAAAATCTAAATCGAAAGTGTTTGAATGAAATCATTAAGAATAGGTATATTGTACACTTTATTTTATTACATTATTTCCTTGGGATTATTGTTCAATTGGTCAGAGCACCGCCCTGTCAAGGTGGAAGCTATGGGTTTGAGCTCAATCAGTCCCGACGGATCCAAATCCAATAAAATAAAAACAATACATCAATTCATCTCTCCATTTTGATGTGGAAGGGAATACAAATAGCCGAATTTCATTCCCAATCGGATCCCTAATTTTTTTCATTTTGATTGTTTATTTAGGTTTGGTTAAAATCAATGGTAAGGCAAGTGTAAAGGCGGTTAGATAATACTTCATCACATCGTACAAGGATCAGATGATTGTACAAGGAAGGCAGTAAGTTATAGAAAAAAAGAATGGAAAAGAATGATAAATTAAAATTTAAATTAATATAAGGAATTTTTGATTGGATCAAGAATCAACCTTAGAAGTCGATATGGATAAAAGATCTTCCTATGTTATACTATTCAATTGTTGATGATGAACCGATTCGATAGCCCAGATATCGTTATTCATGATATTGATCCGACTCGATTACATCGAGATGTAATTCATCCCATTGAATTTACAGACAAAAGATTTATCATCTTTATGGGATTAAATCCCGAGTTATTACTAATTAAAGAAAAATGAAACGATGAAATTATGGAAGTCAATATTCTTGCATTTATTGCTACTGCATTGTTCATTCTAGTTCTTATTGCTTTTTTACTTATAATATATGTAAAAACAGTAAGTCAAAGCGATTAATTTGAATTAGACTTGACTTTTTAGTTCTTTTCAATGATTGAAGAAAAGAAATAAAATGAAAAAGATTCCAATTTTGCGTATTAAATGAATGAAATGAACAAAATAGAATCAGCAGTATTCTATGAGAGATGATAGTATGGTAGAAAGAAAGATTCATATTTTTGTTTCTACCATACTATCTAGTATTGTCATTGTACTGTATAAAGTTTATTATCTGAAGATATAGGTTAATTTAATATATATCAATCTACATTATTATCTTTATATATATAGATATCAATTCCATATATAAATTACATAGTGTCGCGTCCCAATTCTATTTCTTCATCTAGTTCTATTTAATTTGTGTTTATTCCAACTAATAATTGGAAGTAATCGAAAGACAACTCTTATTCGTACGATTCTAATTCCTGTATTTTGGATTATTTTTAATATGAATCCCAATATCCATTGAAAGAAAGAAAAAAACCAATGAAGGAAAAAAGGGTATGGATAAAATAAAAGCAAGTAATATGTTTGTTAGCATTCCGACAAAGAAGTGATTGATTGAGCAGTTGATAGAGGTTCGGAGAGGTTCCATAGGAACTTCTACGGATTTCAAAAAGGATTAGTAAACCTTATCAATTTTTAACCTTTGAACCATGATATGACATGAGTTTAATAAAGCAAGCATAGCATAAATAAAATTTATAAAATAATAAACCACATAATAAAACAAGCGGTAAGTGCGTAATATGTGACTCGCCCAAGACAATATTTTATTATATGGAGTTGTAGTATCTTGTTGGACAACCACTATGTTGTTTCCCATAAAAAATATATATCCATGTAATAATAGATTTCTTTTCTCTTTGAACAGTAAAAAAAAAAATGAAAAAAAAAGGTTTTGTTCTTTCCCATTGGCCATATATAACTTTGGTAAGAGTCGGGTCATCGAAATAAAAAAGTTATGAGGAATACGGTTGGAATCAATTTCCTACCATTTGTATTCCTTTTGAAATACAAACATGGGAATAATTGCAATATTTGTTTGATTGAAAGAGTTCATATATTATTCATAGAATCCATTACTCCACTAGAATCAAATACCGTTTCGAAATGAATATGTTTTTTATTTCCATTTCAAAATGGAATTTTAATTTAAATAGTGAAATTAAAATTAAAAAAGGCTTTGCAGGAAGATCTATAAAAAAATTGATACAGTTTGGTTCTTAAATTCAATTAGCAGTACTTCTAGAGTCCACTTCTGCCCTATACTACAAGTGAAAGGGAAAATGTAAAGACTACCATTACAGCAGCCCAAGCAAGATTTACTATATCCATGTGACTTATGTCCTCTATCTCTATGAATATGAAGGAATTATTCAATTATTGTTCACTAATCATAAATTATCGTCCACTAATAATAAAAAAAATCACTGACACAAAGTCAACGGGGGGTTCTGACCTAACACTATTGATAACACAATCCAATAAATTCAATTATAATACGTTCTTATAATTATAAGATTTCTGGTATAATAAGAAAACATTAAGCACTAGCAAAATACGCTGGACAACCTTTTGATTAAAGTAGCAAAGGGCTGTTACTAACATGTAGTAATAATAAAACCTATTCTTTCTTTTGGTGCCCTTTATTTTATTTTTTATTAAATCAAAAGTATAAAAATATAGAATCAAGATAGATGACTATCTACCACATACCCTTATTTCTTTCTTTCCCATCTTTCCCATTTGATCTACGTCTCCGATTGGCTTTATGAAATAATCGAAGACGTCCTATTACGTGTTCTTGATTAGAGATTAAAGTAAAAATATTAGAGATTAAAGTAAGAATTTCTTTTTGTATTTTTTTATAATTTCTATTTATAAATTTATATTATAAATAGAAATTATATGTTTAATATAAGTAAAATATGGAAAAATATTTATATATTCTTTATGTATTCAAATAAATACATAAATAAATACATAATATATTCAAATAAATATATATATATATATATATAATAAATACATATATAAATAAGTCAAAGCCAATTATCCATTCAATCTAATTAATATTGAATGAATCCCGGAGAACTTAAAGACTTTCATGAGTATGTATACAAAGTATCTTCCGCCCTATCAAGCAAGTATCAAGAGTCTTTTTCCTCAGCTTGGTTCTGTTGGAAAAAAAAAAATGGGTAAGTTTTATCAGCAAACCAAAAGATGGTATTTTGATTCTTTTATTGATCAGGCAACACCCGGATTTGAACTGGGCAAAAAGGATTTACAGTCCCCCACCTTACCGCTCGTCCATGCCACCAAAGTGATACAAAATATATGAAAACATTCCCTTCCCTTTTCGAGTGAAAAACCAAACGCGGATGTGGATTTTCAATGACAAAAGCAAAAATTCAAGACAAATTTGAACCGTTAACTATTCCCTAATGATCTAAGAAAATCAAAATTGATACATAACTAATCCTTTTTGTTTTCAATAAAAAAAAAAGAAGGCTTCGCAGTTTCAATTATAACAGCAATTAGGGTATATGTAAACCCCATAACATAAATTTTTTAAACAGATAAATCAGGCATCTTATCTGTATATGATGCCTATAGGTAATTTTAGGAAATTTTGAGGAAATTGTCATGCTTCGATTCAATTTTTACAATTTGTCAGCAAATAGATTGAATATTGAAAGTCAAAAATTTGATAGAGCATGACAGGTTCTTTCTGTCCCCAACAAAATAATATAATTAAAAAAAGAAGGAGAGTGCAGATAGATAGTTCTATTTATACCTGCACATGTTTAATAAAAAGCAGTTTTTTTACACATTTCAATCCCATTCTATGAATTCGATTAAAAGAAAAAGGTAAAAATCTCTCTCTTCTCTGTGAATTATTTTTTGAACAATTGAATCCATGAAAAAGTTAAGTGCTAGAAAAAAGAAAATCCTGAATACATTTATGGTATCCAATCGGATTGGAATATGGAATATCATAATAATTGTAGAAATTGAATCACTTTTTGGTTTCGTATTCTATACAAATTGTTTGGATATTCTAGACAAAACTCCATAAGAAAAACATTTTCATTTGTATCTGTTGCAAATTACAATTTGAGTATAAAATTCTTGTTATCCCTCCTTCATACATATTTCATATATTCCATATATTATATGGAGTTAGGTCAAATTTCATGTGATTCAATAAACAGAATATCAATTCCATCATTGCTATATTGATCCATATGATTTGATGAAAAATGAGCAAATAATGGGATTTTTTTTTCTATAAATGAGAAATAAAAAAATGCTTGGGGGTAGAACTAAGGAAATGTCTATAATACCTGGATTTAATTTGATGCAATTTGAAGGGTTTTGTAAATTCATTGATTGGGGCTTAACAAAAGAATTTTATAAGTTTCCAAAAATTAAAGATACACATCAAGAAATTGAAATTCAATTATTTGTGGAAACATATCAATTGGTATAATCATTGATAAAAGAAAGAGATGCTATATTTGAATCACTCACCTATTCTTCTGAATTATATGTATCCATGGGATTAATTTGGTAAACTACTAGAGATATGCAAGAACAAACAATTTTTATTGGAAACATTCCTCTAATGAATTCGTTAGTAACTTCTATAGTAAATGGCATATACAGAATTATGATCAATCAAATATTACAAAGCCCCAATATCTATTACCAGTCAGAATTGGACCATAATGGAATTTTGATCTATATCGGCACCATAATATCAGATTAAAGAGGAAGATTAGAATTAGAGATTGATAGAAAAGCAAGGATATGGGCTTGTGTGAGTAGGAAACATAAAATATCTATTCTACTTCTATCATTAGATATGGGTTCGAGTCTAAGAGAAATTCTAGAAAATGTTTGTTACCTTGACATTTACTTCTCTTTCTTGAATGATAAGGAGAAAAAAAAAATTTAAGTCATAAGAAAATGCCATTTTGGAGTTTTGTCAACAATTTGCTTGTGTAGAAAGAGATACGATATATTCTGAATCCTTATGTAAGGAGTTACAAAAGAAATTGTTTCAATAAAGATGTGAGTTAGGAAGGATTAGTCGAAAAAATATGAACCGTAGACTAAATCTTGATATACAGCAGAACAATACATTTTTATTACCTCAATATATATTGGCCGCTGTGGATCATTTGATTGGAATGAAATTCGGAATGGGTACACTTGATGATATGAATCATTTAAAAAATACACATATTCATTCGGTACCGAACGTCTTACAAGATCAATTCGAATTGACCTTGGTTCGTTTAGAAAATATGGCTAGAGGAAGTATATGTGGAGTAATTAGGCACAAATTGATACTGACTCCTCAATATTTGCTAACTTCAACTCCATTAAAAATTAGTTATTGAAAGGATTAGGGAAACTTTAATCTAAAGAGAATAAGGTTTTAAATGTTTGGAAATTGATTTGGAGTTTAGATGTTCTTGGCTTGCTTTGTTTAAGCTGCTGGAAAATTTTTCAGTTTTGACCAGTTTGTGTTTCTCTTGGTTTCAAAATGGAAACTAAGGTATTTTCTCCAAAATTCAATACAATTCATTCATTTAGATGTAATACATACTTATAGCATACAAAATAAGTGTGAAACCACACCAGGATGGTTCTAAACACCAATACAAAACAAGTCCTTCATGGTGAAGCAAAACACATGTGTAAAGTAACTTTGCCACATGCTTCATGGTTTGTTGACAAGTGTTGCTGCCTCATTAGGTGCTTCATGTTAAAGTAGTCCTCATGCATGATGACACATGTCGTTCCATGCATTGGATGAAAGAGAGGCCTAATGGTTAGGCTCCATGTTACCAAGTAGCTTCCATGTCACCATCTTAGTCACCAAGGTGCTTTCCATGTCATCAAGGTGCTTCATTTCCCTAAACTTTCTAACACTCTAATTTGGATAATACATATTAAATAACACATTTTGGTGTCTTTATGCACCAACTTAACAAGCCTAGAGTACAACACAAAATGGTTTAATCAACTACCTAAATGAAATACAAGGCAAACTAAGGAAGTTGCTAATCGGCCAAGGCATTAGGCTTGGTCTTGGGTTTGGCCTATTTATGGCTAACAATTTGCCATGATTCTCTGACACTTATGATGTGATTCTGCCCGAGCCCGCTCAACCGATAAACCATTGGGGTGCTAATCCGTTACGGATGAAGGTGGGACCAATCACTAGGGCACAAGCCAAGAAGTTCAAGGATAACCTTGCTATGCTTATTCAAATGATAAATCATAATCAAGAAGGAATGATCATGACCAAAGAACCAAGACCTGTTTTGTTGATACAAGCGCTGGAGACTGGTACGAACCCGGGTGACGGTTGTGGTACATTTTTGGAGTCCAGGAAGCATGAAATGGTTCCAATGCTTTATGGGTTCAATACATATGCCTAAGAGGTCATGGAATCAAGTTAAAGCAGCCTCAAATGCAATCAAAAAGGGCTTCTATGGACAGCATCAACAATTTGGCCGAATTTACTGTATTGCTTGTTGGCTTTACTGTATTTTACTGTACTAGCCTTTTCTTATTTTTCCAAGCATGGGCAACGTGTGGGCCTTCATATTCAGCTTATTTGGCATTGTACAAAGCATCTAGAAGTTGATTTGAAGCTCAAAGAGTCAAAGATTGATCAAAAAGGCTAGCATTTTTAGTTTCCTAATTTGTTTTGACTTTTTGTTTTAGGAAACTACCATAACTTTTTGACTTTTATTTATTTATTTTCTGGACAAATAACTTTAGGAAGGTTTTTATTTTATTCTTTCCATTGTAAATTAATTAATTCCTAATTTAATATAAAGGAATTAATTAATTAAACTTAGATTAGGAAAGGAAGTATAGTTTCGGCCAACTGGGTTTCTTTATGTGTGGTGGCCGGTTTTCTTTATGTTCTAGGGTTTATTTTGTTTCTTTCAAAGCCTATTTAAAGGCTTATTTTTCAATAAGAAAAAAACTTTGATTTGATTGAGAAAATACTTGTGAGAATAAATTATCTCTTTGTTCTTTGAGAACACCTAAAACACCATTAGAGAATTAGTTGTTTTAGCTTGACTTATCAATAGGTTTTCCATCCCCTATTGTGGTGTCTACATTATACCAAGGTTTCTAACCACAGGTTGGTTAGGGGTTGAGGTCCATTCCATTAGAACTTGAACTTAATTGAGATCCGGGCTAATATAATACAGGTTTAGGAGTAGGTCATCCTAGGTTCGTATCAACTTATGAATCTTTTTTTAGATTACACCCATTATCTCAATTTTTGGATCGAACTAATCCATTGACACAAATAGTTCATGGTAGACAATTGAGGTATGTAGGCCCTGGAGGATTGACAGGGCGAATTGCCAGTTTTCGGATACGAGATATCCATCCTCGTCACTATCGATGCATATGCCCTATTAAGACGTCTGAAGGAATCAATATTGGACTTATTGGCTCTTTAGCAATTCGTACGAGGTGTGGTTATTGGGGGTCTTTAGAAAGCCCATTTTATGAAATCTCTGAGAGATAAAAAAAAAGTATGGATGCTTTATTTATCACCAAGTAGAGATGAATACTATATGGTAGCGGCAGGAAATTCTTTGGCACTGAATTGAGGTATTCAGGAAGAATAGGTTGTTCCAGCTAGATACCGTCAAGAATTCCTGACTATTGAATCGGAAGAGGTTCATCTTTGAAGTGTTTTTCCCTTCCAATATTTTTCTATTGAATCTTCCCTCATTCCTTTTATCAAGCATAATCATGTGAATCGAGCTTGAATGATTTCTAATATGCAATGTCATGTAGTTCCTCTTTCTCGGTCTGAAAAGTGCATTGTTGGAATTGGGTTGGAACGGCAAGTAACTCTAGATTCCGGGGTTCGCTTTAGCCGAACATGAGGGAAAGATCATTTATAATGATGCTAACAAGATCCTTTTATCAGGCAATGGGGATACTCTAAGCATTCCATTAGTGATATATCAATGTTCGAACAAAAATACTTGTACGCATAACAAACCCCAAGTTGCAGAAGGTAAATGAATTAAAAAGGGACAAATTTTAGCGGATGATGCTGCTACCATTGACGGCAAACTCGATTTGGGAAGAAACATATTAGTAGCTTATATGCCATGGGAAGGTTACAATTATGAGGATGTAGTACTCATTAATGAGCATCTGGTATATGAGGATATTTATACTTCTTTTAACATATGGAAATATGAAATTCAGACTCATGTAACAAGTCACGGTCCTAAAAGAATCACTAATGAAATACCGCATCTAGAAGCCCATTTACTCCGAAATTTAGACAAAAAAGGAATTATGATGGTGGGGTCTTGGGTGGAGACGGGTGATATTTTAGTAGGTAGATTAACATCCCAGATGGCGAAAGAATGATTGTATGCTCCGAAAGATAGATTATTATGAGCCATCCTTGGCATTCAAGTATCCACTTCAAATGAAACTTGTCTAAAGTTACCTATCAGCGGTAGAGGTCGTGTTATTGATGTGAGATGGATTTAGAAAAAAAGGGGTTCTAGTTATAATCCAGAAATGATTCGTGTATATATTTCACAAAAGCGTGAAATTAAAGTGGGGAATAAAGTAGCTTGAAGACATGGAAATAAGGGTATCATTTAAAAAATTTTACCTAGACAAGAAATGCCTTATTTGCAAGATGGAAGACCCATTGATATGGTCTTCAACCCATTAGAAATATCCTCACACATGAATGTTCTCTCAGGTTGTCTGTTAGTCTGCTAGATAGACATTATCAAATAGCACCTTTTGATGAGAGGTATAAACAACGAATCCATGGGTATTTGAACCCGAGTATCCAAGAAAAAGCAAAATATTTTATGGAAGAATGGGGGATCTTTTTAAACAACCTGTTATAATAGAAAGCCTTATATCTTGAAATTCATCCATCAAGTTGATGATAAAATGCGTGGACGTTCTAGCGGACATTATGCACTTGTTACATAACAACAACTTACAGGAAAGGCCAAGCAGGGGGGGCAGCGGGTAGGAGAATTGAAAGTTTGGTCTTTAGAGGGATTTGATGTTGCTCATATTTTACAAGAGATGCTTACTTATAAACCTAATCATATTAGAGCTCGCCAAGAAGTACTTGGTACTACGATCATTGGAGGAATAATACCTAAACCGGAGGATGCTCGAGAATCTTTTCGATTGCTCATTCGAGAATTACGATCTTTGGCTCTGGAATTGAATCATTTCCTTGTATCTGAGAAAGGTTTCCAGATTAATAGGAAGGATGCTTAATTGGAATGAATTAGAAATTTTCTTCTATGATTGATTGGTATAAACAGCAACAACTTCGAATCGGATCAGTTTCAACTCAACAAATTAGTGCTTGGGCCAAAAAAATCCTACCTAATGGAGAGATAATTGGAGAGGTGACAAAACCCTACACTTTTCATTACAAAACTAATAAATCGGAAAAAGATGGATTGTTTTGTGAAAGAATTTTTGGGCCTATAAAAAGTGGGATTTATGCTTGTGGAAATTATCGAGTAATAGGAGATGAAAAAGAAGAACCAAAATTTTGTGAACACTGTAGAGTTGAATTTGTTGATTCTTAGATACAAAGATATCAAATGAGTTACATCAAACTAGCATTCCTAGTAACCCATATGTGGTATTTGAAACGTCTTCCTAGTTATATTGCGAATCTTTTAGACAAGCCTCTTAAAGAATTAAAGATCTCGTATATTGCAATGTGTAATTTGATCAAAATTATGGGTTTACAGATTCAGAATGAGAAACTGTTATCCCATTCAATCTAATTAGGATGCCCTAGATCTGACATGTCTCTTGGTAGGAGTAACATGAAACTCATAATTATGGTTGTGTTCAATACTCCCAAGTAAAAAAAGAATTGGTCTATGGTTGATTCAGTAACAAATAAATAGAAATTTGTACCTTGTGAAAAAGAAGACTTCTTTTGTGGAATTAACCATTTCCTTTCTTTCTAAATGAAAGAAATTCTATCGAAATAAGCAAAATAAGAAAATATATCATGGTGGCAGGAGTCTATCCATCGCATATAGGCTTTAAGGATATCACGAAATAACCACCAAGGAGAAGTAGGGACCTAAAAGATTGAACGGAACGATACATAGACAAGTAAATACCTTATGAATTCTAAGGCCCTCCTTTACTTTAATTAAAATTAAGGATTTTCATCATTCGAAGGGAAGTACACTACTTAATAATTTCACATTTCATTTATTTTATTATGCCATAATTAAATAAAGAATTCAATTCAAAAAATTTACTAAAACAAATAAATAAAATGCATCAACGAAATGTTGCTTGACCTTCTTTTGGAACTTGAGTAAGGAGTAGATTTTTTTGGGGTTTTTATAGAATTTGAAAATGGAAATGAAACCTCTTTCTTTTCTTTATCTTTTTTGGTCTAACTACTTGAGCCCGATGAGAGGAAATTTTCACATCCGATTTGGAGGGGGGAAGATCCAATAGGACCCTATCTAATTTTTTCTTTCGCTAGGCCCATAACTGAAAAACCCACTTTCTTATGATTATGAGGTTCATTCGAATATGAGATCCAATCATGGAAATAGAGCATCCCACTTTTGTTTACTACTCAAGACTTCGAGACATTTTGAAATCAAGAAATTCTACTGGAGGAAGTGCTATCCGAGAACAATTAGCTTATCTGAATTTGTGAATTATTATAGTTTATTCGTTGGTAGAATGGAAAGAATTAGGGGAAGAAAGATCAAATGAATATTCATTTTATTTCTGCTGAAGGAAATATATTTACTAGCCTTTTAGGAAATCAAATAAATAATGATCAAGTAAAACATAAATTCTTTAGTTTGGGTCTTTCTAGTAAAAAAGAAAGTATCATTTTCGATTATTCAGAAATTAATCGAATCATATATAAAGGTCATTGTAATTTCATATTTCCTTATATTCTACACGAGAATTCTGATTTATTTTTATTGGCAAAGAGATAACGAAATAGATTCATTATTCCATTCAGTGGATTCAAAAACGAGAGAAAGAACGAATGTTCATATCACTGTTTCGATTGAAATATCGATAAATGGTATTTTTTGTAAAAATATTATTTTTGCTTATTTTGATGATCCTCAATACAGAAGAAAAGGTTTAGGAATTACTAAATATGGGACGATAGGGTTGTATTCAATCCTAAAAAAACGAGGATTTGCTTTAGTATCAAGGAGTCAAAGAATTTAAGCCAAAATACTAAATGAAAGTACATCGATTTTTTTTCATTCTTGAGGAAGTGCATATTTGACCCGAATCTTCTTTTTTTCATTCCTGAGGAAGTGCATATTTTATCTGAATCTTCTTCTATAATGGTACGAAACAATAGTATCATTGGAGTAGATACACGAATCACTTTAAATATAAGAAGTTGAGTAGGTGGATTGGTACAAGTGGAGAGAAAGAAAGAAAAGATTGAACTTAAAATCTTTTTTGGAGATATCCATTTTGCTATAGAAATGGATAAGATATTTTGACACAATGACATCTTGATACTGCCAGGAACAGTTAAAAAAAATGTAAGGAATCAAAAAAATTGAAAAAATTGGATTAAAAAAAATAAAAAAATTGGATCTATGTCCAATGGACCACACCTACCAAGAAAAAATATTTTGTTTTGGTTCGGCCCATAATCATATATGAAATAGTGGACGGTATAAATTTAGAAACACTTTTCCCCTGAGAACTGTTGCAGGAAAGTGATAATCTAGAACTTAGAGTTGTAAATTATAGTCTTTATGGAAATGGCAAACCAATTTGGGGAATTTCTTGGTCAAGCATTCAATTAGTTTGGACTTTTTTAGTGTTGAATTGGGATCAAGACAAAAAAACTTCTTCTATCGAAGAGGCCCATGCTTCCTTTGTTGAAGTAAGGACAAATGGTTTGATTCGAGATTTCCTAAGCATCAACTTAGTGAAATCCCATATTTTGTATATCAGAAAAAGGAATGATCCGTTAGGTTCAGGATTGATCTCTAATAATAGGTCAAATCGTACCAATCCATTTTATTCTATTTATTCCAAGGAAAGGATTCAACAATCACTTAGCCAAAATCAAGGAACTATTTGTACGTTGTTGAATAGAAGTAAAGAATCGTAATCTTTGATAATTTTGTCATTGTTTAATTGTTTTCAAACGGGTCCATTCAATGATGTAAAATATTACAATGTAATAAAAGAATCAATTAAAAGAGATCCTCCAATTAGGAATTCATTAGGCCCTTTAGGAGTAGCCTCTCAAATTGATAATTACCTTTTAAAAACTCATAATCAGATCTGGATAACAAAATATTTAGAACTTGACAATTTAAAACATACTTTTCAAGTACTTAAATATTGTTTAATGGATGAAAATGGGAGAATTTATAATTCCGCTCCATGCATGAAATCCCATATTTTGTATATCAGAAAAAGGAATGATCCGTTAGGTTTAGGATTGATCTCTAATAATCGATCAAACCGTACCAATCCATTTTATTCTATATATTCCAAGGAAAGGATTCAACAATCACTTAGCCAAAATCAAGGAACTATTTGTACTTTGTTGAATAGAAGCAAGGAATCTCAATCTTTGATAATTTTTTCATCGTTTAATTGTTTTCAAATGGGTCCATTCAATGATGTAAAATATTACAATGTAATAAAAGAATCAATTAAAAGAGATCCTTCAATTAGGAATTCATTCGGCCCTTTAGGAACAGCCTCTCAAATTGATAATTACCTTTTAAAAACTCATAATCAGATCTGGGTAACTAAATATTTAGAACTTAACAATTTAAAACATACTTTTTCAAGTACTTAAATATTGTTTCATGGATAAAATGGGAGAATTTATAATTCCGCTCCATGCAATAACATCCGTTTGAATCCATTCAACTTAAATTGGTATTTTTCTCCATCAAAATTATGAGCATAATTATTGTGTAGAAACAGCTACAATAATTAGCCTTGGCCAGTTTATTTGTGAAAATGTATTTATAGTTAAGAAAGAGCCGTACCTAAAATCGGGGCCAAGTTATAATTGTTCAAATTGACTCTGTAGTAATAAGATTGGCAAAGTCTTATTTGGCCATTCCAAGAGCAACTGTTCATGGCCATTATGGAGAAATACTTTCCAAAGGAGAGACATTAGTTACATTTATATATGAAAAACCGAGATCTGCTGATATAACATAGTGTCTTCCAAAAGTGGAACAAGTATTAGAAGTGCGTTCGATTGATTCAATATCGATGAAGCTAGAAAAGAGGTTTGAGAGTTGGAATGAACATATAACAAGAGTTCTTAGAATTCCATGGGGATTCTTGATTGGTGCTGAGCTAACTATAGTGCAAAGTCATATCTCTTTGGTTACTAAGATCCAAAAGATTTATCAATCCTGGGGGTGCAGATCCATAATAGACATTTAGAAATTATTGTCAAATAACATCAAAATTGCTACTTTTAAAATATGGAATGTTTAATGTTTTTTCATCAGGAGAACTAATTGGATTGTTGCGAGTGGAACGAACGAGGCATGCTTTGGAAGAAGTGATTTGTTATAAAGCCATATTATTGGGAATAACAAAAGCATTTTTAAATACTTAAAGTTTCATATCCGAAGCGAGTTTTTAAGAAACTGCTCGTGTTTTAGCAAAGCTACTCTATGTGGTCATATCGATTGGTTGAATGGTCTAAAAGAGAACATTGTTCTAAGGGGGATGATACCCATTGGGACCAAATTCAAAAGATTAGTGCACCGTTCAAGGCAACATCACAACATTCCTTTGGAAATGAAAAAGAAGAATTATTCGAGTGGGAAATGAAAGACATTTTGTTGGACTACAGAGAATTATTTGATTTTTGCATTTCAAAGAATTTATATGATATATCAAAACAATCATTTATAGGATTTAATGATTCCTAAAAGCAAATTGATCCTTTTTTCTATTTGTGTTGTGGTCATTTAATTTGGTTATAGAAATAAAGATAATAATGAATAGAAAGAAATGAATGGTCTGGATCATGTATCAATGGCCAATCTTTGGTAGAAGAGAAGGTTTCGTGGGAACAATTATTTATTTCTATTTTAGCTTCTCTTTTTTTTTTTTCCAACAAAAATATAAAAAACAGAAGAAGTGTGGGGAGAAATGACAAGAAGATATTGGAACATCAATTTGGAAGAGATGATGGGAGTAGGAGTTCATTTTGGTCATGGTACTAGGAAATGGAATCGTCGAATGGCACCTTATATCTCTACAAGGCGTAAAGGTATTCATATTATAAATCTTACCAGAACTGCTCAGTTTTTGGCAGAAGCTTGTGATTTAGTTTTTGATGCTGCAAGTAGGGGAAAACAATTCTTAATTGTTGGTACAAAAAATAAAGCAGCAAATTCAGTAGCACGGGCTGCAATAAAGGCTTAGTGTCATTATGTTAATAAAAAATGGCTTGATGGTATGTTAATGAATTGGTATACTACAAAAATGAGACTTCATAAATTTAGGGACTTGAGAATGGAACAAAAGACGGGGAGACTCAATCGTCTTCCAAAAAGGGATGCAGCTGTGTTGAAGAGACAATTATCTCACTTGTAAACATATCTAAGTGCGACTAAATATAAGACTGGATTGCCCGATGTTGTAATAATTGTTGATCAACAAGAAGAATCTATAGCTCTTCACGAATGTATGACTTTGAGCATTCCAACAATACAAATTGTGACCCAGATCTAGCAGATATTTCGATTTTGAAAAATGATGACTTTATAGCTTCAATTCGATTAATTCTTAACAAATTAGTATTTGCTATTTGTGAGGACCGTTCTAGCTATATACGAAATTCTTGATTAATAATAAGATAAGTAAATTATTTTTGGAACTCCATATAATAGATTTATTGAATTGGTTACTATTTTTGATTCGCACAAAAGAGATAAAAATAATCGAGGATATTATGCAAATAATAGGTATTCAAAATATTCAATGCAAGTATGCAAATCGAAAATGAGATGGTTGAATCAAAATAATTCCTTTTAAAGTTCTATTTCTTTCAAAGGTTAATATGAATGTTTTATTATGTTCCATCAACACACTAAAAGAGTTATATGATCTATCCGATGTGGAAGTAGGCCAACATTTCTATTGGCAAATAGGAAGTTTCCAAGTCCACGGCCAAGTACTTATTACTTCTTGGGTCGTAATTGCTATCTTATTAGGTTCAGCCATTATAGCTGTTCATAATCCACAAACCATTCCGACCAACAGTTAGAATTTCTTTGAATATGTCCTTGAATTCATTCGAGACGTGAGCAAAATGCGGATTAGAGAAGAATGTGGTCCCTGGGTCCCATTTGTTGGAACTATGTTTTTATTTATTTTTGTTTTGAATTGGTCAGGGGCTCTTTTACCTTGGAAAATCATATAGTTACCTCATGGGGAGTTAGCCGCACCCACAAATGATATAAATACTATTGTTGCTTTAGCTTTACTCACGTCAGTAGCATATTTCTATGTGGGCCTTTCAAAAAATGTATTAGGTTATTTCGGTAAATACATTCAACTAACCCCAATCCTTTTGCCCATGAACATCTTAGAAGATTTCACAAAATCTTTATCTCTTAGTTTTTGACTTTTTAGAAATATATTAGTCAATGAATTAGTAGTTGTTGTTCTTGTTTCTTTAGTACCTTTAGTGGTTCCTATACCTGTCATATTCCTTGGATTATTTACAAGTGGAATTCAAGCTCTTATTTTTGCAACCTTAGCTGCGGTTTATATAGGTGAATCCATGGAAGGTCATCATTGATTAGTTTTTGACATAGTCTTTTTTTTTAGCTTAGCCTGACGGCATGTCTACGTGTCTCAAAGTAATCCACTTAGACTTAAGGAAGAAAAATATACAAATAAGATCAAAATAAGAATAAAGCATATACGATCTATAGTAATAGTAAAAAGAATATTACGATATTAAGTTAAGAATTGTTAAAAAAAAAAAAAAGGAAAGAGATCTAAAAGATCATTTTCCTCAAATTCCTATTGGTTGATTTATATCACCCGACAATGAATACTCCTTTTATATTGATATTGTTTTGTTCATTCAATTCATCGATTCATCCAAAAAATAATAATAATAATAATAAATTACATGAACTTCGATCAACTCAATCCTGCTTTTTCTTTGCAATGATTATGTCTAACGAATTTGTTAGTTAGATTGCTTGTACTCATAGGGTATAATGATAAGTAAAAATAGAAGATAAAGGTTTACAAAAAGGATATTTATAAAAAAAAAAGGGTTGATTAGAGGAGGGGGGGGGGGGGGGTCGAACTAGATGTATGTAATCTAATCGTTATAAGACAACTCTTGTGTATGTTTCAAAGAATGATTCTAGAATCCGACTGAATCTAAGATATGAATAGTTGGTTTACGTTATGGGGGAAAGACTATTTGAACATTGATATATCACTAATGGAATGCTTAGAGTATCCCCATTGCCTGATAAAAGCATCTTGTCAGTATCGGCATAAATGATCTTTCACTTATGTTCGGCTATAGCTATAACCCCAGCAATCTAAAGCTACTTGGCATTCCAACCCAGTTCTTGTTGGAGTTTTATGTTGTTTTGGGTTCACTTGGCCAAGGGTGTCGTACACAAGGTGTTAGTCTTTTGCACAACTTTTAATCCGATTTTTTGTTTGATCTTTAGGTGATTTTTGTGTTTGTTTTTGGTATGATGATATTTAGGATTGTTAAGGCTTTTGTTTTGAAGGAAGAAGAAGAAGATGAAGAGAAGATGTTAGAGTAGACCACACATAAGTAGACAACACGCTAATTCTAAAAGCTCCGAGAATGCCAGCCCCAACAGTGTTTCCAGCACATAGCCATTTTACAAAATAAAATCAATACCCAACAAAGAGACAATTGCTAAGCTAAATACAATAAAAATTAGGTATTCAAAAGACATTAAAAGGAACATAAAACATAGACATAAATATTGCATTAGGTCATTCAACAAAATATTTTTTTTTAAAGAAAGAAAGAGGGTGCAAACCTTGGTGGATTTTGGTTTGCACAAGGTGGCAAGATTACCACCTTTTCAACACTCCTCCTTGGTAATATTGCTAGAGACATTAAGGAGAGTCCTTAATGCCTTAAATCTGGTCTTTCTAAGTGGCTTTGTAAATACATCCGCAAGGTTCTCCTCCGAATTCACATACTCCAAAGAGACTTCTCCAAAATCTTCAAACTCACTCAAGGAATAATATTTCACCGAAATATGTTTTGTTCTTCCATTTTGTACCGGGTTCTTGGCTATTGAAATTGCTGAAGTGTTGTCACATTTGATGATGATTGGACTTTCTTGAGTATGACCAGGATCTCCCATCAACTTTCTTAACCAAATACATTGGTTTGCATAAGATGAGCAAGCCATGTATTCGGCTTCCACGGTACTTTGAGCTGTTGTGCTTTGCTTCTTTGCATTCCATGAGAAAGGAATACTCCCAAGTGAAAATAAGTAGCCCGAAGTACTCCTCATATCATCAATTCAGCCTGCCCAATCACTATCCGAATAGCCAACAAGCTTTAACTCATCCTTTGCTTCATACCAAACTCCATAATCACTAGTGCCCTTAAGATACCCAAGAACTCTTTTGGCAACTTTAAGATGAGTTTAGGTGCATGCTTGCATGTATATGGAAAGCATACACACGGCATACATAATATCTGATCTAGATGAGCAGACATAAAGCAAACTACCAATTAAGGATCGATAAAGAATAGGATTTACCTTTGGTGTGCCATCCTCCTTTTGGTAGTTCTCTCCTCACTGGTGACCAACCAGTAATCCACATACAGGGAAACCACTATCATGATTCCTTCAACCCTCACATACAAAGTGGCTTCATTTTGACTCCTCCTAAAGCCATGTCCAAGCAAGTAGCCATTTATACTTCCATACGAAGCCCTAGGTGCTTGCTTAAGACCATGCAAAGCTTTGTGAAGCTCATGAACCTTATCTTCATGTCCTTCAATCACATAGCCCTCGGGGTACTTCACGTACACTTCTTCTTGCAATACACCATTCAAGAATGCCAATTTCATATCCAACTGAAACACACTTCATTGCTTAGTAGTCAAAAGAGCAAGGATGAGTCTAATGGTTTCCATCCTTGCTACGGGTGCAAACGTCTCCCCATAGTCGACTCCAGCTTGTTGTGCATAACCCTCGATCACCAACATTGCCTTATGTTTGCAAATAATGTCATCCGGATTGCATTTAGTTCTAAAGATCCATTTGACACCAATTACTTTCTTGTTTTTTGGTTTAGTGACTAAGGACCAAGTCTCATTCTTCTCAATCATCTCCATTTCCACATCCATTGCTTCTTTCCACTCTTTCTTCATCAAGGCCTCTTGCACACATGTAGGGTCACCAAGTGAAACATTACACCTTTCATAAATCTCAGACAAAGATCACTCCCCTCTAACACCATCGCTAACCTCCAAATCGGCTCCAATGATTTCTTATAATAGATCATCATCCTCCTCATTGTCTTCATCATTGTTGTTTTGAACATTTCTTTCTTCATTTTCTTCTTCAAACCATGGCTCATCCTCATTCACCAATAGCTCCTCCTTACTCTAGTTCCATTTTGTATTCTCATCAATCTTCACATCTTCTATTACCACAAGCTTTTTGGTCTCTAGGTTATAGACCCTAAAACCTTTGGTAACCTCACTATATTCCACCAAGACACTAACATTAGCCTTTTTGTCAAGCTTATCTCTCATGTGTGAGTGGCACACACTACCAAACACTTTAACATTCTCTAAATATGGTTTCTCTCCAAACCACAACTCATAAGGTGTCTTGCCTTCAATGGATTTGGTGAAGCATTGATTTTGAATGTAGGAACTAGTATAGATAGCCTCGGTCCAAAATTTCTTTGGCATTTTCTTTTCATATATCATACACCTAACCATCTCTATTAAAGTCCTATTCTTTCTCTCACACATACCATTTTGTTGTGGAGTGTATGGTGTGGTAAATTGATGAATTATTCCATTTTCTTTACAAAAATCTTCAAGAGCTAGGCTATATATTCACCACTATTGTCGATCCTCAAGCACTTCAAAATGGACCTACTTTTATTTTCAACCAACTTCTTGAATTCCATAAATTTTTCTAGAACTTGTGACTTATGTGTGAGAAAATTCAAAGCTACTTAACTTTTCCTTTCAAAGCTGCTTCACTATCTCGTAAATTCAACCTATAGTTTTTATCTTTCAAGGCAACCTTAAAAACCTCATTTCCAAAAGCATATGATATCAAACAACCATCACAACCAAAGTTCAAAACATATCCCTTTTCAACCAATTGTGCAACACTCAACAAGTTTTGGATAAGTTTTGTACCTTTATTGGTGTTAAATGAGATGTCTCATTTTCCTTCTACATCCATGAAGCTTCCATTCCCAATCTTTGCCTTTGTCTTGTAGGATCGGTTAAGCTCCACAAAGTTGGTTTCTTCAAAAGTCATGTGGTGTGAACAACCACTATGTACCAACCAACTAAAACCACTATTTGTAGCTTTAAGGCATGTAGCCAAAAATAAGGTCTTGGCCTCCTTATTTACAACATTTTCTTGTTTCCTTCGTTGCTTGCATACTTTGCCAACATGTCCCCTTTTCCCACATTTGTTACAAGTTGCATCCGGTCTCCAAAAGCACTTTTTTGGTGCATGTCCATGCTTCTTGCAATGGGGCATGATGGATAACCCCCACGGCTTTGTTGTTGTCCTCATTGTTGTTGCCTTGCATTGTTGTTGTTGTTATTGAAACCTCCATAACCGGCTCCTCCTTTATTCTTGTTGTTGTTCTTTTTATTATTTTTTTTTGCTTTGACTAGACATAAAAGCACTTTCCAAAGACTCCTCCTTTCTTATGGATCTTCTTTGTTCGGTTGCTTGGAGGGCATTGATAAGCTCACTTAAAGTAATCTCACTAAAATTCCTTGATTCCTCAAGGGAAGAAATCTTCCCTTCAAAGTTTTTAGGTAAGCTCACTAATACCTTCTTTACAACCCTTTGGTCGGTCAATGGCTCTCCAAGGACTCTAATTTGGTTCACAACCTTTAGTAGTCTATCGGTAAAGTCCTTAATGAATTCATTTTCTTTCATTCTAATTGTTTCAAACTTTCTTCTTAAGTTTAAAACTTGCATTTATCTTGTTTTAGTGTTTCCTTGAAATAGTTCTTGCAACTTTAACCAAACTTCTCTAACACTTGTACAAGACATGATTATAGTGAAGATGAAGTTATTTACCAAAGAATGAAGGGCTATCAAGGCCTTGAATCCTTCAGCTATCTCAGTCTCATGTGAATGTCTTTGTGCTTGTGTGGCATTTGTTCTCAACTCCTCAACTTCATAACCTTCTTCCATCACATCCTAAAGTTCAAAGGCTTGTAGGTAGGCTTTCATCTTTATGCTCCAAATGGAGTAATTTTGGCCCTCAAATTTTGGTGGAGTGGGAGGTGAAAAACTTTGAGAAGCCATGACATAAAACTGGATTTTTGAAGAAAATGGCTTTTGGGTTAGATTTTTGGTGAGTTTTCTAGCTAGATTTTTTACCACTTCAAACCAAAAATGAAAGGAATGAAATGGGGGGTTCTCTCACAAGAAAATAGGCTAGAAAGAAAGCTCACAAGGTCCCTCAATGGCTCAAACAAAGCTCTGATACCATGTTGGAGTTTGGTGTGGCTTTGGGTTCACTTGGCCAAGAGTGCTGTACACAAGGTGTTAGTCTTGTGCACAACCTTTAATATGATTTTTGGTTTGATGTTTAGGTGATTTTTGTGTTTGTTTTTGGTATGGTGATATTTAGGATTGTTAGGGTTTTTGTTTTGAAAGAAGAAGATGAAGATGAAGAGAAGATGTTAGAGTAGACCACACAAACTAGACAACACACTAATTTTAAAAGTTTAGAGAACGCCAGCTCCAACAATGGACCCATGTTGCTGGAAACACTGTTTCCAGCATATAGCCTTTTTACAAAATAAAATCAATACCCAATAAAGAGACAATTCCTAAGCTAAATACAATAAAACTTAGGCATTCAAAAAGACATAAAAAGGAACAAAAACATAGACATAAATATTGCATTAGGTCATTCAACAAAATATTTCTTTTAAAGAAAGAAAGAGGGTGCAAACTTTGGTGGATTTTGGTTTGCACAAGGTGGAAAGATTACCACCTTTTCAACAAAGACATGTAGATGTGATATTCGATATTAACTAGGTATATATGAATTAAAGATATATTTAATTTGCCCTACTATTGTGTTATGAATTTCGGTAGGGATTCCAATATTTAGATAGGGATTCCAATATAAGTCCTTCCATTTTGAGTGTAATTTTTTTTTAATATTGAATGAATTTCAATCACAAAAAAGAACAAAGAATTTAAAGAATGGTTTGGAAAAAAAATTAAAAAAGAAAGAACTGGCCGAAAAAAGGTTGTACGAATTAACAAAAATTACATGGATAGGAAAATATCGAAGCAGTTCTATTGCTTCAAGAATATTATTATTTCAATTTAGGGTTTTTATGACCTTGAATGTATAAATCTTAGTGATAGAATAAGTAAGCCATAATTCATTGATAATAAATCTTAGCGATAGAATAAGTAAGCCATAATTCATTGATTGATTGTATCATTAATGATTTCTTTATTTTCTTTATTTTTTGCAAGAACTTTATCATGAATCCACTGATTTTTGCAGCTTCTGTTATTGCTGCTGGATTGGCTGTTGGGCTTGCTTTTATTGGACTTGGGGTTAGGCAAGGTACTGATGCGGGCCAAGCTGTGGAGGGGATCGCCAGACAACCAGAAGCAGAGCGAAAAATACAAGGTACTTTATTGCTTAGTCTGGCTTTTATGGAAGCTTTAACAATTTATGGACTGGTTGTGGCATTAGCGCTTTTATTTTTGAATCCCTTTGTTTAGACTTTTACCCTAGTTCTATTTAATTTAGAAAAATAATAGAATAAAAAAATGGAGATAATTAGTCTATCCATAAGAATAAGAAAGAGGAGATCATATGAAAAATGTAACCGATTCTTTCCTTTCCTTTGGTTATTGGCCATTCACTGGGAGTTTTGGGTTTAATATCGATATTTTAGCAACAAATACAATAAATCTAAGTGTAGTCTTTGGTATATTGATTTTTTTGGAAAGGGAGTGTGTACGAGTTGTTTATTTAAATAATAGGCTAGATCCAACCAATTGCACTTTTTTTCGTTATAACTCGAAAAGGTGCACGATTCTGCAAGTTTCTTCTGAATAAATTAAGAAATCATATTTAAGAACCATAGCATTTCATCATTCATTAGTAAATCTACTTTGATTCTCTATCAACCAATAATGTGGGATTGTTAACAGGGTTAAAGGTAAATTGTTTGAAGTCCAGATGAAGTGTGGTACTCTTTCTACTACTATGTTAATATAGAATATGTTAATCCATAAATGATTTGAAGGAGTTGCAATTTTTTTTCAATATAAAACACTCATGTCGATAAAAAAATGACTTGAACCCATTATTTGTATATGATTTTTAAAAATTAGAAAAATGGATATTTCACCCCTTTTTTTTTATCTTTTTTATCTAATACTGAATCAATTACCTGTGTATAAAGTAAAAAGAATTCTTTGGATTTGAAAAAAAAAAAAAAAACTACTTTGCCGACAATTATTTGTTTGGTCAGAAGAGTCCTCCAAATATTATGTTCTTGGATTAGTGATCAGTTTCTATACTTTCACAAATATAAATAGAGAAAGGAGGATAGGCTCATTACATTAAAAAAAGCTAGAGAGCTTCCCCCATACATAAGTAATTGGGCATGAGAGCCAAATGAATCGAAAGATTCATGTTTGGTTTGGGAAGGGATCGTGGAAGTTTTGAAATGAATGGAAAGAAAATCTACTTTAATTAAGCGATTTATCATATAATTGAAAACAGCAGATCTTGAAGACTATTCAAAACTCATAAGAACTATGCGGGGGCTGGAAAAAGCCTGGTCCCGTTTGCGGAAAGTAGAAATGGAAGTGGAACAGTTTCGAGCGAATGGACACTCTGAAATAGAACGAAAAAAATTGAATTTGATTAATTCAACTTAGAAAACCTTGGAACAATTAGAAAATTACAAAAATGAAACCATTCATTTTGAACAACAAAAAGCTATTAATCAAGTTCGACAACGGGTTTTCCAACAAGCCTTACAAGGAGCTTTAGGAACTCTGAATAGTTGTTTGAACACCGAGTTACATTTATGTACCATCAACACTAATATTGGCATGATTGGAACGATGAAAGAAATAAAGGGTTAGTCTTTCTACTTCAGGCATTACTTTTCTTTCAAACAAAAATAAAGAATTAAGAAATATTCATGGTAAATATTCGAGCAGATGAAATTAGTAACATTATTCGTGAACGTATTGAGCAACATAATAGAGAAGTCAAGATTTTAAATACCGGTATTGTACTCCAAGTAGACGATGACATTGCTCATATTTATGGTCTTGATAAAGTAATGGCGGGGGAATTAGTAGAATTTGAAGAAGGTACGATAGGCATTGCTCTAAATTTAGAATCAAATAATGTCGGTGTTGTATTAATGGGTGACAGTTTGATGATAGAAGAGGGAAGTTCTGTAAAAGCAACAGGAAAATTTGCTTAGATCCCCATAAGTGAGGCTTTTGTGGGCTATCTTATAAATGCTTTGGCTAAACCTATTGATGGTCGAGGTGAAATTTTAGCTTCTGAATCCTAGTTAATTGAATCTCCCGCCCCGGGTATTATTTCGAGACATTCGGTAAATGAGGCTCTTCAAACAGGACTTATTGCTATTGATTCGATGATTCCTATAGGACATGGTCAGCGAGAATTAATTATTAGGGATAGGAAAACCAGTAAAACAGCAGTAGCCACAGATACAATTCTCAATCAACAAGGGCAAAATGTAATATGCGTTTATGTAGCTATTGGTCAAAAAGCATCTTCTGTGGCTCTGTTTGTGACTACTTTACAAGAAAGGCCGATTCTCCCACTACATTACAATACCTAGCACCTTATACAGGAGCTGCTCTGGATGACTACATTCTTGTTAATTTTGGTTTTTTGTTCATTTTTCTTTGCTGTTTTAGTCTTAAATATTTGCATTCATATATTAAAAAAAAAAAAAAATTTGAAGAGTAGGGTTTGCGGAATAAAAAAAAATAAAAAAAATTGCACAATTTGAATTTTTGATTGGGACGTCATGGGGTTTGTTTTGGAGTTAGAATTGCAATTTTGGTAATTATTCTTGCTACTGCAGTTGTTTATGTTCTTTGAGTGAAAAAAAAAAACAAAATAAAGGTAAAGCCGAATAAAAAATATAAAAATAAAAATTTCGGTTTGTTGAATTTGGTGTTTGCTGGAAATTTCTTTGAACTGCTGCATTGTTGACTATTTGTTACATATTTGGAGTTTCTGGAGAGTTATTTTTGCAGCTCGATATTTGGATTTTTGGTGCTTAAATTATTTGGATAAAAATTAGTTAAAGAAATTGATACAAAAAACTTGAATTACAAGAACAACAACCAGCACTATTCTATATTTTTGTTCGATTTGATTCTTGTTTGAGTTTAAAATTCTTTTTCCTAAATTTTATTCTTGAATCCTTAATCTCTTACCATCTAGTCCAGTTCTTAAAAATTCCAAAGATTTCTCCTTAATTTGCTTTATTTTGCCTAGAAAAGCCGAAAACTAGGTTTTGTTGAATTCTTCGGTATTGCCTACTCTTAGCTACTGTTTTGTTGATAAGTTCAATTAAAACATACTTGTAATCTAATTGCTGTTTTTTGGGTGTTTTAATTAGAAATTTGAGATATTTCATTGAGAGGAAAAAGGCAAGAGAGTTTGAGCATAAAAGAGGGTTAAAAGCCGAAATTAGTGTGTAAACACAAGTGTCGAGTTCTTATATTGAGTGAAACACGTGAGGGAGTGAATCTGGTGAGAATTTATTTTATTTTTGTATTATTCATACTAACATGGTTGATTCAAGGGTGAGAAGAGGAGATCCACCTTTGAGAATTAATGAAGAGGAGTCCGTAGGAGTTAAAGGTGATTTCCGAGCTACGGGGAGTGATGAGCAAACGAACATAAGGGCTATATTGGAGCAATTACAGTGGATGAATGCCCAATTTGACCATTTAAAGCAAAACATGGATAGGTTAGAAACATCCCAAGGAGTGCCCAATATAGGGTTAGATGCTCATGGAGGTCGAGGTCGAGGAGGCCGAGGGCGACCAAGAGAGGAATTCGGGGGAAGTAACTGTGGAGATGACTTGGATGAGGGGTTTGATGAAATTTTTGAACCTCAAGAAAGGCTAATCCTTGGGAGACCAGCAAGGAATGAAGATGGTGATCTTGGCAACATCAAGGTAAACATCCCACCATTCATGGGTAAAACTAATCCGGAAGCATATTTGGAATGGGAAGAGAAATGGAGATGATTTTCGATTATCATCATTATTCGGAGGCCAAGAAGGTGAAGATGGCAGCAATGGATTTTGGTCATTATGCACTCCAATGGTGGACCAATGAGCAAAACACCCGAAGGAAAGTTGGTGATGACTTGATCATTACATGGCGCCAAATGAAGGTGCCATGAGGAAGCGGTTCGTACCATCACATTATCATAGGTTGTTGCATCAAAGGCTTCAATCCCTATCTCAAGGAAGTATGTCTATGGAGGATTATTACAAGGAGATGGAGATGCTTATGATGAGATTAAACGTGAATGAGGATAGAGAAGCAACCATGGCAAGATTCCTCGGTGGTTTGAATCGTGACATAGCCAATCAACTAGAATTGCAATAATATGTGGAATTGGAGGAAATGTTGCATGTGGCTATTAAGCTTGAGCATTAATTCAGGAAGAGGGGTGTCAACTCACGGTATGGAGGTGTTTCCAACAGTGGAAGATCAATTCCAAGTGGCCGGAGAAGCAATCCTACCTATGAGAGCAAGCCAAAGCCGAAGATAGGGGAAGAAAGCTCCAATCGGCCAAATAATGAGCATAAAACCGAATCTGTCCAAGCCCATAAAAATGAGGTAAAATCTGATCCTAAACCTTCAAGATCAAGAGAAATAATTTGTTTTAAGTGCTAGGGACGAGGACACATCACAAGCCAATTCCCGAATAGAAGAATTATGGTGCTAAAAGGTAATGGTGAACTAGAATATGAAATCCAGGAAAGCGGGGGAGAGGCCGAATTGGATGATGAAGAATGTGGAAAGGATGAACATAAGGAAACTGAAACACTCCAACCTTCAAGGGCTGACTTGAGCTTAGTTGCAAGATGAGTCCTTGCTGTATACAAAGATGAGGAACAAATCCAAAGAGAGAACATCTTCCACACCAGATGTGAAATTCAAGGTAAGATTTGTAGTATGATTATTGATAGTAAAAGTTGTACAAATGTAATTAGTAACATTGTAGTTGATAAATTAGGCTTAACAACTATTAAACATCCGGAACTTCATTGATTACAATGCCTTAATGATAGTGGTGAAATAAAACAAGCCAAGGTAAAATTTAGTATAGATAAATATGTGGATGTTGTATTGTGTTATGTTGTACCTATGCATGCTAGTCATATTTTATTAGGGAGGCCATGGGAATTTGATAAGAATGCCATACATTATGGGAGAGAGAATTCCATTGTATTTAAATTTAATGGGAAGAAGGTCAAGATGGAGCCATTAACTCCAAAGGAGCTATTTAGAGACCAACTTCAAATGCAACAAATGAGGGAAGCCAAGAAGCTTAAGGAGAAGGCTAATACTGCACCAATGGTTACACCACCTACCCATGAGGTTAAGACCGAACTTGCTATCCAAGGTAAGTATTCTAAACTCAATGGTAAGGGGAAAGAAAAAGACAAAACCGAAAGAGAGAAATTAAGAGAAAAAGCCGAAAGTGATGATAAAAATAGTGTGTTCAAAAGAGAGAAAGGAAAAGAAAGAAAAGAAAGAAAAAGTAAAATTTTCTTTTTTGAGTTTTGGGGATGTTAATAAGGCTATCCTGGGTAAGAAACCATTGCTAGTTATGAATTATAAAGACGTTAATTTAAAAATGCTTTTCTTGTATAGAACTTTATCTGCATTATTAAAAGCTTTACTTAGTGGAAATTTGAAAATTTGGGAGATATTATTTGCTAATATTAAAAAGTGTGATAAACTTGTATTTATAGTATTTGTTGTGATAGTGTTTGACCCAGGAGATTTGGTTTGGCTGCACTCAAGAAGGAAGACGTTCCCTGAGCAAAAAAAGTCCAAGCCTATGCCGTTTGTGGACGGATCTTTTCAAGTTTTGGAGCTAGATAACAAGAATGCCTACAAGCTTGATTTATCGGGTGAGTATAACATGAGTGCTGCATTTAGTGTTGCTGATTTAACTCCTGTTGCTGCAGGTGATGATCTTGATTTAAGGACAAATCCTTTTCAAGAGAAGGGGAAGGATGTGATTCCGCCCGAGCCCGCTCAACTGATAACCCGCTGGGGTGCAAACCTGACACGGATGAAGACCAGGCCAATCACAAAAGCTCAAATTAAGAGATTTAAGGACAATCAATTGTCAACAGAGCTTATCCATACTCTAAGATACAAAGTCTATTTAAAGCATCCAAGTGGTGGAAGTCGATATGGGCCTGGATAGCAGTTTTGGTGCAAATATGGACAATGGGCAGCTTGGGCCGATTTGCATCACTCTCATCCAATGCATGTGAGGAAATGTGTCGTCATGCATGAGGACTACTTCAACATGAAGCACTCAATGAGATAGCATCACTTGTCAAGAAACTAAGAAGCATGTGATGAAGTTACTTTACACATGTGTTTTGCTTCACCATGAAGTACTTGTAAAACACCTACCAGTTTCAATGGCTTCCTCACATTTTTCTGCACCTTCACCTCCTATGTTTGATGGCCAAAACTATGCTGTTTGGGCAATCAAAATGAGAGCGTATGTTCAAGCCTATGACCTTTGTGAGCTAGTTGAAGTTGATTATAAAATAGAACCACTAAGGACAGGAGCTACTGTAAACCAAATAAGGCTCCATAGTGAAGAAAATGCAAGACCTTTCAAAATCCTCACAGCCATACAAGCTGCTGTGACTGATGAAATCTTTATAAGAATCATGACTTGCACAACACCTAGACAAGCTCAACAAAGGCTTCAAGAAGAGTTTCAAGGAAAAATAGGAACAAGGCAAATGCAGCTACTCAATCTCCGAAGAGAGTTGGAAAATTTGAAGATGGTGGATAACGAAACTGTGAAATAATTTACAAAAAAAGTCATGAAAATTGTCAATCAAATTTGATTGCATGGAGAGATTTTTCCAGATCAAAGGATTGTTAAAAAGATCCTCATATGTCTTCTAGAGAAATATGAGGCAAAGATTTCAACTTTGGAAGAAACAAGAGACCTTTCACAAGTTACAATTGCTGAATTGATCAATGCCTTGCAAGCCACGAAACAAAGTAGGAGTCTTCGACTACAAGGTGAATCTAGCTTAAGTTAACCTACCTTCACAGCAAACAACAAAGGCAAAGCAATCCAGCAACCAAGGCCTTTTCAAAGGCAAAATAGAGGCAAGGAGATCACAACTCAAAGTGGGAACAAGATGACCTATGGTCCTTGCATAATTCGTAAAAAGCAAGGACACACGGCCAAGATATGTTGGTGGAGACCGAATTCTCAATGCAAAATTTGCAAGCAATTGGTCATATGAAAGAGTTTGCAGGCAAAAGAACCAAAAACAAGAGGCAAGACATGCTCATGAACCTGAAGAGCCAAGTGGAAAGCATGAACATATCTTCACGGAAACTTGCAACCTTGCAAGCTCAACTAAAGATTCATGGATTTTTTACAGCAAGTGTACAAATCACATGTGCAATAACCATGACTTGTTTGCAAAGCTTAATCCAAGAATTGCAACAAAAATCAAGGCTACAAATGGAAAAATCATGAAGGCAAGGAAAAGGAGATTTGGTCTTTAAAACACCAAAATGTATAATTCAAATCATAAATGTCTTGTATGTACCAAATATGTTCGAAAATTTGTTAAGTGGGCTACAACTTATGAAGAAAGGATACACTTTGAAGTTCTTAGATACAAGTTGTAAAATATTTAAAGATTGAAAAATTGTATTACTTATCCATATGAAAGATAATAGCCCTATGATTGATTTCAATCAACAAAAGCAATTGGCTATGAGAAGCAAAGTTCAAGAAGATTCGAAATTGTGGCATAGAAGGCTTGGCCACTACAATGATGCTACCATTGAACAAATGCAATCTTAACAAATTGTTGAGCATTTACAACAAATCCAAGATTCTCTACTCCTCCTTGGCAATGTTAGGCATGATGTGAAGAAGACTTCTAAGCATTTGAAGTCTATCTTTTGGCAATGGTTTTGTAAGAATGTCGGCTAGCTAGTCTTGAGTGGTACAATGTACTAAATTGGTTTATTTGTTTCTTTCAGCCTCTCTGATACTATGGTACTTCACAGGGATGTGCTTGGTTCTTCTATGTTGTACTAGATTTTTGATGTTGGCAATGCTGAAGTGTTATCACAATAAATGGTGGTTGCATTTTTTGCTTGCAACCTAATTTATTAAGTAATTTCCTTAACCAAATTGCTTGATTTGATGTTGTGATGCGGAGATGTATTCAGGTTCTATTGTTGATTGTGCCGTGTTTCCTTGCTTGTGTGAGCCCATGAAAATGGACCTAAATCAAACATAAACAAGTAACCAAAGGTACTCTTCATATCTTCCAAGCTACTTGCCTAATCACTATCACAATAGCCAATTAACTCACACATGTTGCCAAGCTTGTATAGTATTCCAAAGTTGGTTGTGCCTTTCATACAAAATATGTTCGACCATATTTTGAGACACCCGAAGTATTTAGGCATCCACCCGAAATGCATCAATTCATAGTCCAAGAGATGTTGAATGGATTTCTAAAACAGAGATTGACAGAAGAGTTCAATATATATTTAGAAGTATTTATCAAATGCACAAAAGTAAAATTACTTATATAATTGTTGTGTCATTAATTACTTAAAAATATACTTAATTATTTACTTAAAAATTAGTTATTTAATTTTCTAATATGTATATGTGGTTATAATTTTACAGAAACTAAGTAAGCAACAATCTAAAAGAAGAAAATTGAACAAGCATCCCCATAGAATGGTTGCATTGGGATATGAAAGATTGGAAAAATCTATGGTAAGTTTTCTATTTTTACATCCATTTAACAATATATGCATTTTTTTATTTTAATCACATGGTATTATTAATATTTACACGTAACTTTTACAGCAAATTAAAATAGGCACCCGAGAATACATAGAATGTGAGGATCTATGGACATGGACATGAATGGGGAAATATGGAAAATATGCAAATGAAGAAACATAATTTTTGGTGGGAAAAAAAATTGTGAGTATTTTTATTTACATAAAAATGTATAATTGTAATGTTAACTATTACCTTTTATCAAATATGATTAATTTTATAGTTTATATATTTTGAACTATGGATATTTTTGTTTAGTTTTTAAATTGGTATTTTTATTCATTTACATAATTATGATCAATTTTATTATTATTGTTGCCATGCAAAATATATTAATTTTTAGTTAAATATTGTAACTAAATATTCATGTAATCTAAGCATAGTTTAATTATTTTTTACCACTATATATTGTTATGATTGAAACATAGATATTTTAGTTTAGCTTTCAATTTTATATTTTTATTCATTCACTTAATTATGCTTAAATTTATTTTATTGTTGCCATGCACAATATATTAATATTTAGTTAAATATTGTAATTTTATAATTATTTAATCATTTAATATATATTGTAGAATATCCTAAGGAAGAAGGCAAAGGAAGGAGAAGTTGAGTCTTCACTTTAGATGATATACTTATACAGGCTTTGGGGACCGATTAGTATGAACATTAGCTTAGAGATATAGGCAAAGACTATACAATGACTAATTGTTTTCACACACCTAAGCAAAGTTCACAAAAAAAGGATAAGTCGGAGGAGAGTGAGAGAATTACCAAGCTAACACTTATTGTTAGTGGTGTTTTGGGGATCATTCAAAAGAAAGGCAACATTGAAAAGATTATTGAGTTAGTATCTGCATATGGTATTAACCTACATTCTTAACTTCATACACCTGCACAACAATCTTCACATGGAGAGGCACTGCATTCTCATACACATACTTGGTTACCACATGGAGATCGTGCAGTACATGATAAAGATGTTGCCGATCTAGGATCCTCGTCTACTGTTAGGCTTGATTCTCCACCTATTTATCTGTCAACTATGACATCTTTAGAGGTATTATTAAAAAAAAAAAAATTAAATTTATATTTAGCATTAATATATATGTCTAAAAAGTAATATTTTTATTCATTTTGTTATGATTATGCTTAATTTTGTTATCATTGTTGCTATGAGAAGTATATAAATATATATATTTGTATATTAATTAGTTATTCTAATTTTGTTTCTAATGCAGGGTTTTAAACGCATTCTTACACATTACAGTGTTGAAAATATAGTAGTACGTGGTACTTTGGTTCCTTCTATCTCATCGGATGGGTGTCATGGTGTTATGCTAGGTGAACGAAATTTGAAAGTCACTGCTGATGAGGTGATTGATGGATTTACCCTTGTACCGATATCATCATATGATATTACACGTGGTAGTGATGCAGAAGAGGCATTTATTGCATGGTCTAGATATTTTGTTGTTATCTTACCATTGGATGTGGTACCATTCAATGCAATTGTATATGATCATTTATATGTATGTGCGATTAATAATTTTGTTTTTGGTATACTAGCATTTTATTTGTTGATATTTGTAGGGAAGATTGAAGAAAAAACATGCTGAGGATGTTCAATGTGGTGATCATGCTGCCTTATTAATAGTTATCCCACCAATCTGCGAGTTGTTACATCAGATCGAGGATATCAAAAGTGATCATTTATGGACATCTCGTATGATTGAAGGAACTGTGGGGTATAAACAAGATTTGTGCTTATTGAAGAATGATATGACTGAGTTTTGTTACATGCATGAATTATCTTCTTAGTGCATTTTGTTTTACAAAAGGTAACTTAACTTTAAATGTGATGGATACACAAGCTGAAGAGAATTATTGTTTTGTTTATCCCGCTATCATTGCACCAATTGCTCATGCAAATCCTTATGAAAGAATGATTAATATATTGAGTAGATGGCAACATGCAAGACAATGTCATCTATGGTTTTTTCCATATTGTGCAAGGTATGTTGTGTTAAGATATAATATATTTTGTTAGATAGTTAATTTAATCAAATGACATATTGACTAATAATTTATGGGCATTTTTAGCAATCATTGAATGTTAGGTGTTTTGATCTTTACATAGCAGTAGTATGGTTCTATATTTCTTTAAAAAATCGTATTCATAAAGGTTTATAACCTGGAGGAAAAGCTACTAACTCCTAAGTGTAATTCTGCAAGATGAAATCAATCTCACTTTTTATGGCTTCTTTCCATAAATTCCCTTCAGGAGAGTTTATAGCTTCTTGAAAGCTCTAAGGTTCACTTTCTAGCATGTAAGTAAGAAAATCGAGACCAAAAGATTTTTCCATTCTTACTTTCTTGTTTTGTCTAATCTCAACCTTGGTTTTAACTTGAGTCTCCTATTCTGGATCATTATCATGATTGTCTTCATTTATAGCAACATATCTTCATTCAGACGAACTCGGTCCTTTTTCAAACTTATACGGGAAAATATGCTTGAAAAATATTGCATTTCTCGATTCCATTATCGTGTTCTTATGTAGATCAAGAATTTTAGATTTATACACAGGAATCCAATATGCACTACTAATTTGAGCATAACTTATAAGATGGAATCAACTGTTTTTCAACCTGTTTTCACTTTCTAAGGAGTGGGTACCACTACTTTGGCTAGACGCCTCCACACTTATAAATATTTATAGGAAGGTTGTCTTCCTCTCCAAAGCTCATAGGGCGTCTTCACTTGATTCTTCTAGGGAACCTTATTCAAAAGGTAGCTCTCTGAAAAAAGGGCTTTCCCCCATAAGTTCTGAGATAATTCAGAACTTATCAGAATTTTATTCATCATATCTTTCAAGGTATGATTTTTTCATTCAGCAACACCATTTGACTGTGGTGAATATGGTAGAGTAACTTCATGTCTAATACTATGTTGAGGGCAATACTCAACAAATGGAGTTACATACTCACCACCATGATAACTTTTTATTACTTTAATATTTTTGTTGAATTGATACTCAACTTCAGTTTTATGGAGAATAAACTTCTCTACTGCCTCATCCTTGCTATTAAGCAAGTATACATTTGTAGAACTTCCACTATCAATAATCATACTACAAATCTTACCTTGAATTTCACATCGGGTGTGGAAGATGTTCTCTCTTTGAATTTCGCCTCATCTTTGTATGCAGCAAGTACTCTCCTAGAAAGCAAGTTTAATTCAGCATTGGATGCTTGCAAGGTTTCGGGTTCATCCTCCAAGTCCTCCTCCTCTTGCTTGGCTTCATCCTCACTTTCTTCACTTTCCGATTCTAGCTCGTCATTGCCCTTTAACACCATGATTCTTCTATTCGGGCATTGGTTACCAATGTGTCCTCCTCCCTGGCATTTAAAACACACAACATCATGAGTTCTAGAAGGTTTAGGATCTAATTTTACCTCATTCTTTGGTGTTTGGACAGTTTTGATTCTAGTCTCCTTCCTTGGCTAGTTTGAACTTTCTTCTCTGACTTTCGGCTTTGGCTTGCTTTCATAGATGGGATTGTTCCTCCAGCCACTTGAATTGGACCTTGCACTGTTGGAAACACCTCCAAACCATGATCTTACACCCCTCCTCTTGAATTGATGCTCTAATTTAATAGCCACATGCAACATCTCCTCCAATTCCACATATTGTTGCAATTCTAGTTGATTGGCTATTTGACGATTCAAACCACCAAGAAACCTTGCCATGGTTGCTTCCCTATCTTCATTCAAGTTCAATCTCATCATAAGCATCTCCATCTCCTTGTAATAATCCTCCACGGATCCATGTCCTTGAGATAAAGATTGAAGTCTTTGATGCAGCAACCTATGATAGAATCGCTTCTGCATGGCTCCTTTCATTTGTCGCCATGTAGTAATCAAGTCATCACCAACTCTCCTTCGGGTGGTTTGCTCATTGGTCCACCATTGGAGTGCATAATGGCCAAACTCCATTGCTACCAATTTCACCTTCCTAGCCTCCGAATAATTATGGCGGTCAAATATCATCTCCATTTTTTCTTCCCACTCCAAATATGCTTCGGGGTCACTTTTTCCCATGAATGGTGGGATGTTGATCTTGATATTGCCAAGATTGTCATCTGTTTCTTCCCTCCTATATCTTCCATGGCCAGCTCTATCTTGGACAGCAAAATTTTTGTTCATACCTTCCTCAAAGTCTCCACCAAATGGCTCCTCATCAAATTCCTCTCTTGGTCTCTTGCGACCTCCTCGTCCTCGACCTCGTCCTCCATGGAATTTTTGCCTATTTCTTATGTTCGGAATTCCTTGGGAAACTTCTAGGCTTCTCATCCTTTGATTCACATGCTCAACTTGAGCACTAACCCGCTGTATTGACTCCAAAACAGCTCTCATGTCCACTTGGTCTCCACTCCCGGTAGCTCGGGCATTGCCATGGAATGCTACAGATTCCTCCTCATTGATCCTCAAAGGTGGATCTCCTCTCCTCATTCTTGATTCTGTCATGTTAGTATAATAATGCAATAGAAATAAAATAGGACCTTACCAATTTCACTCCCTTACGTGTTTCACTCAAACGAAGACTCGACATTCGTGTTTGCACACTTGTTTCGGCTTTTTACCCTCTTTTAAGCTCACACACTTTTGCCTATTTCCACTCAATGAATTATCTCAAAGTTCTAATTAAAACACCCACAAAACAGCAATTAGATCACTAGTATGTTTTAATTAAACTTATCAACAAAACAGTAGCAAAAAGTAGGCAATACCGAAAGAATCCAACAAATCCTAATTTTTCGGCTTTCTAGACAAGAAAACACAAAATAATGGGAAAACATTGGAATTTTGAAAACTGCACCAGATGGTAGTAGATTATGAGTTCGAGAATAAAATTCCAGAGAAAGAAATTCAAATACGAACAAGAATCAAAGAGAACAAAAATATAGAAAAGTTGTTGGTTGTTGTTCTTGTAATTCAAGTTTTGTATCAATTCCTTTAACTAATTTTAATCCAAAAAATTTAAACACCCAAAATCCAAATATCCAGCAGCAAAAAATAATTCTCCAGCAACTCAAATATTGAATAAATAATAAAAAACCAGCAGCTCCAACAAATTTCCAGCAAACAAATCAAACTCCAACAAACGAAAATATTTTTTCTTCTTTTTATTTATTTATTTTTTTTATATACGGCTTTACCTCTTTTTTCTTTTTTTCTTTTTTTTTCACTCACAGAACATAAACAACTGCAGTAGCAAGAATAATTACCCAAATTGCAATTCCAACTCCAAAACAAACACCAAACCCGTGACCTCCAAATAAACAAAATGTGCAGTTTTTTTTTTTTTTTTAAATGTTGCCACAAACTTCTTTTTTTTTTGTTTTTTTTTTAATATATGAATGCAAATATTTAAGACTAAAACAACAAAGGAAAATCAACAAAAACAAAAAATTACCAAGAACAAATATGAAAAATCAACCAACAAACAAGGAAACAAAGATATGGAAAAGAAGGAAACCTAATTCAACTAGGAATGAGTTTTTGTTTTTTATTTTTTTTATTTTTAAAGAGATGCTGAACGTGTATGGGATAGATGCAACCTTAACCGAATGCTAAAATTGCAGAATAACACAAAAACAAATAAAGCAAATAAAGATAGATCAAACCTGAACAAAATTTAGCTCTGATACCAAATGATAAGAACCTAAGATGACCTGCTCCTAAACCCGTATTATATTAGCCCGGATCTTAATTAAGTTCAAGTTCTAATGGAATGGACCTCAACCCCTAACCAACCCATGGTTAGAAACCTTGGTATAATGTAGACGCCACAATAGGGGATGGAAAACCTATTGATAAGTCAAGCTAAAACAACCAATTCTCTAATGGTGTTTTAGGTGTTCTCAAAGAACAAAGAGATAATTAATCTCACAAGTATTTTCTCAATCAAAATCAAATTTTTATTCTTATTGAAAAATAAGCCTTTAAATAGGCTACAAAGCCACGAAATAAAACCATAGAACATAAAGAAAACCGCCACCACACATAAAGAAACCTAGTTGGCCGAAACTGTACTTCCTTTCCTAATCTAAGTTTGATTAATTAATTCCTTTATATTAAATTAGGAATTAATTAATTTACAACTGAAAGAATAAAATAAAAACCTTCCTAAAGTTATTTTTCCAGAAAATAAATAAATAAAATACAAAAAGTAATGGTAGTTTCCTAAAACAAAAAGTAAAAACAAATTAGGAAACTAAAAATGCTAGCCTTTTGATCAAGTTGACTTTGATCAATCTTTGACCTCTTTGAGCTTCAAATCAGCTTCTAGATTCTTTTTAGGATGCCAAATAAGCTGAATATGAAGTCCCACACGTTGCCCATGCTTGGAAAAATAAGAAAAGGCTAATACAGTAAAATACAATAAAGCCAGCAACCAATACAGCAAATTCGGCCAAATTGTTGATGCTGTCCGTACAAGCCCTTTTTGATTGCATTTGAGGCTGCTTTAACTTGATTCCATGACCTCTTAGGCATATGTATTGAACCCATAAATCATTGGAACCATTTCATGCTTCCCGGACTCAAAAAATGTACCAAAACCGTCACCCGGGTCCATATCGGCTTCCACCACTTGGATGCTTCGAATAGGCTTTGTATCTTCAAGTATGGACAAGCTCTATTGAGATTGATTACCCTCTGTATAAATACTCCCAGGTTGCCCTTAAATCTCTTAATTTGAGCTCTTGTGATTGGCCTAGTCTTCATCTGTGTCGAGTTAGCACCCCAGCGGGTTATCGGTGGAGCAGGCTTGGGCGGAATCACATCAATTTTATATTTGTGGTCTAAGTTTCCCACATCTCTTTTATTGTTTTCGTGCTACAATACATCCTATACAAAGCATATGATAAGCCATTCAAGATATAATTCTGACACAAGTGATCGAAATGCTTCCATGTATCCACCACCATGGATGTTTCTCTATCACTCTGTTCATTATTTGGAGGTGCGTCTTTAGTCAAAAACCTCGCAAGGTTCATGGTTGTCAAGTAAAATAGCCTATTTTGTTGCCATCTCTTGAAATTGCTACATTAAATTTCTCTGGTGGCTCAGCATGATTTGTAGGTATAGCAATCAATGTAGGAATAAGCATTTGGACCACAAAAGTTGGAGTTGGCACTTGTGTAGCATGCACAATGTGACCTCGTATCAGAAGTCACATAATATAATCCACTTGTCATTTCTATATAATCACAAAACAAAAATCAATAGTTGTTGTTCTAAACCCTAACAAACTAATTAAAACCAATTTCTAATAGGAAAATACAATGACATGATTTTTCTAAATTTTTCTTTATACACCCACAAAATGTTTTATGCATCTAAATAATTGTTGTGTACCCCACAGAATTAATGTATACACCATAAAATTGCTATATATGGCCAAATAATTCTGTACAGCATACATCATCACTGACATAATCACTGATGTCATGCTGACTTGGTATTATGCTAATGTGGCACCATAGTGTCATGTCATGATGATGTAGCATACTGGAATGTCGATGGCATTACTGATGATGTGTAATGACCACATCACCATCTGATGTCACTGACAATCACATGTAGCTTTGCCACTACACGATATGTGGCACCCCAATTCTTCTCTTTTGGGCCAATATCTTACAGGTTAAGCTTTTGGTATTAGGCCTTGCACCCAGGCTGAAACACCAGCCTCATTGCACCTGGGCTGAAATACCAACCTAGTTAGACATGTGCTGAGCTTTAACATGGGCCGAACTAAATAAAATCCAGTAAAACTATAGGGTACAACCTATATGCCTAAAACCCGACCAGAGGACCCATAGGCTACCCATCTTCAACCTATAGTTGCATCATTCTTGATCTATTTCACTTGTAAATGGGTCAACTGACCTAGTGCAACCCGTGTGGGGATCCCACCATTCAGCTTCCTTGTGCCTTACAGGTTTACTGGCTTATTGACTCACACACATGTCAGACTCCTCCGTGTTTCAAGAGATGCCAAATCGGGAGCCCATAGGTCAACGCCAGGAGCCTACAGGTGCCGAAGCACCTTGATGTGATTCCGCCCGAGCCCGCTCCACCGATAACCCGCTGGGGTGCTGACTCGACACGGATGAAGACTAGGCCAATCACAAGAGCTCAAATTAAGAGATTTAAGGACAAAATGGGAGTATTTATACAGGGGGTAATCCATCTCAACAGAGCTTGTCCATATTTGAAGATACAAAGCCTATTCTAAGCATCTAAGTGGTGGAAGCCGATACGGACCCGGGTGACGGTTTTGGTACATTTTTGGAGTCTGGGTTGTATGAATTGGAACCCCATCTTTATGGGTTCAATTCATATGGAGGATGAGTCATAGAAACCAGCCAAAGCAGCTTCAAAGCCGACCAACAAGGTGGTTTGCGCACAAGGAGAAGGAAAGGCCGGATTTGCTGTATTCCTCGCGGGTTTTACTGTATTTTACTGTATTAACCTTTTCTCATATTTCCAAGCAAGGGCAACGTGGGGAACTTCACAATAAGCTTATTTGGCATCCTACAAAGCATATTGAAGCTGATTTGGAGCTCAATTTGGTCAAAGAACAGTCAAAGTCAAATTAGTCAAAAAGCTAGTATTATAGTTTCCTAATTTTATTCTACTTTTTGTTTTAGGAAACTACCTTTACTTTTTAGTTTTATTTATTTATTTTCTGGATAAATAAGTTTAGGAAAGTTTTTATTTTATTATTTTCATTGTAAATTAATTAATTCCTAAATTCAAAATAAAGGAATTAATTAATCCAAATTAGTTTAGGAATAGGAAAGTTTCGGCCAAGGTAGAATTCTTCTTTGTGTGGCCGGTTTTTCCTAGGGTTTTTAGGGTTTATTTTGTTTCTTTCAAAGCCTATTTAAAGGCTTATTTTTCATTAATAAGATAACTTTAAACTTTGATTTGATTGAGAAAATACTTGTGAGATTAATTATCTCTTTGTTCTTTGAGAACACCTAAAATACCATTAGAGAATTGGTTGTTTTAGCTTGACTTATCAATAGGTTTTCCATCCCCTGTTGTGGCGTCTACATTATACCAAGGTTTCTAACCACAGGTTGGTTAGGGGTTGAGGTCCATTCCATTAGAACTTGAACTTAATTAAAGATCCGGGCTAATATAATACGGGTTTAGGAGCAGGTCGTCCTAGGTTCGTATCATTTGGTATCAGAGCTAAATTTTGTTCAGGTTTGATCTATCTTTATTTGCTTTATTTGTTTTTGTGTTATTCTGCAATTTTAGCATTAGGTTAAGGTTGCATCCATCCTATACACGTTCAGCATCTAAAAAAAAAAAAAAAAAAAAAAAATTCATTCCTAGTTGAATTAGGATTTCCTAGCTTTATCGTATTTTTGTTTCCTAGTTTGTTGGTTGTCTTTTATCATTGTTCTTGTTAATTTGGTTTTTGTTGATTTCTCTTTGCTGTTTTATTCTTAGATATTTGCATTCATATATTCAAAAAAAAAAAAGAAAAAAAAAAAAGAGTTTGCGGCAACATTTAAAGAAAAAAAAAAACTGCACATTTTGTTTATTTGGAGGCCACGGGTTTGGTGTTTGTTTTGGAGTTGGAATTGCAATTTTGGTAATTATTCTTGTTACTGCAGTTGTTTATGTTCTGTGAGTGAAAAAAAGAAAAAAAAAAGAAAAAAAAGGTAAAGCCGAATATAAAAAAAAAAAAAAAAAAAAGAAGAAAAAATATTTCGGTTTGTTGGAGTTTGATTTGTTTGCTGGAAATTTGTTGGAGCTGCTGGTTTTTTTCTTTTTTTATTCAGTATTTGAGTTGCTGGAGAATTATTTTTGCTGCTGGATATTTGGATTTTGGGTGTTTAAATATTTTGGATTAAAATTAGTTAAAGGAATTGATACAAAACTTGAATTACAAGAACAACAACCAACAACTTTTCTATATTTTTGTTCTCTTTGATTCTTGTTCATAATTGAATTTCTTTTTCTGGAATTTTATTCTTGAACTCATAATCTACTACCATCTGGTGCAGTTTTCAAAAATTCCAACGTTTTCCCATTATTTTGTGTTTTCTTGTCTAGAAAGCCGAAAAATTAGGATTTGTTGGATTCTTTCGGTATTGCCTACTTTTTGCTACTGCCTTGTTGATAAGTTTAATTAAAACATACTAGTGATCTAATTTCTGTTTTGTGGGTGTTTTAATTAGAACTTTGAGACAATTCATTGAGTGGAAAAAGGCAAGAGTGTGAGAGCTTAAAAAAGGGTAAAAGCCGAAACTAGTGTTCAAACACGAGTGTCGAGACCTTGTTTGAGTGAAACACGTGAGGGAGTAAATATTGTGAGGATTTATTTTATTTTTGCAGTATTTTACTAACATGGCAGATTCTAGAATAAGAAGAGGGGATCCACCCTTGAGGATCAATGAGGAAGAGTCCGTAGCATTTCATGGCGATGACCGAGCTATCGGAAGTGGAGACCAAGTGGACTTGAGAAATATTTTGGAATCAATACAGCGGATGAGTGCTCAATTTGAGCATGTAAACCAAAGAGTGGGAAGATTAGAAGCCTCACAAGGAAGGCCGAATACAAGAAATAGGCAAGAATTCCATGGAGGACGAGGCCGAGGACGAGGAGGTCGCGAGAGGCCGAGAGAGGAATTTGACGAGGAGCCGTTGGACGGTGATTTTGAGGAAGGTGTGGACGAAACCTTTGCTGTCCAAGATAGAGCTGGCCATGGGAGATATAGGAGGGAGGATACAGATGAAGATTTGGGAAATATCAAGGTTAATATCCCACCTTTTATGGGTAAAAGTGATCCTGAAGCTTATTTGGAGTGGGAAGAGAAAATGGAGATGATTTTTGACTGCCACAACTATTCGGAAGGTAAGAAGGTGAAGATGGCAGCAATGGAGTTTGGCCATTATGCACTCCAATGGTGGATAAATGAGCAAAGCACCCGAAGGAGGGTTGGTGAAGACTTAATTACAACATGGCGACAAATGAAAGGAGTCATGAGGAAGCGGTTTGTGCCATCCCATTACCAAAGGTTGCTGCATCAAAGGCTTCAATCTTTGTCTCAAGGAAGTAGGTCCATGGAGGATTATTACAAAGAGATGGAGATGTTAATGATGAGGTTAAACATGAGGGAGGATAGAGAGGCAACAATGGCAAGATTTCTTGGAGGGTTAAACCATGACATTGCCAACCAACTTGAATTACAACAATACTTGGAATTGGAGGAGATGTTGCATGTAGCCATTAAGCTTGAGAACCAATTCAAGAGGAGGGGTGTTAGTACACGGTTTGGAGGAGTTTCTAGCAGTGGAAGGACAAGTTCAAGTGGCTGGAAAAACAATTCCACTTATGAAAACAAGTTGAGGCCGAAATTAGGAGAAGAATCTACCAACCGGCCAAGAAGGGAGGTCAAGACCGAATCTGTCCAAGCACTTAGAGGTGAGATAAAATCTGATCCTAAACCTCAAAAATCTAGAGAAATAATTTGTTTTAAGTGCCAAGGAAGAGGACACATATCCAGCCAATGCCCAAATAGAAGAATCATGGTATTAAAGGGCGATGGTGAGCTGGAATCCGCAAGTGAAGAAAGTGGGGCTGAAACCGAGCAAGAGGAGGGTTGTAATAAAGATGAAACCGAACCTGTAGATACATCTAATGCCGAGTTGAGCTTGGTTTCAAGGAGAGTACTTGCTGTCTACAAAGATGAAGAGCAGATACAAAGAGAAAACATCTTCCACACTCGCTGCGAAATACAAGGTAAAATTTGTAGCATAATTATAGATAGTGGGAGTTGTACTAATGTGATAAGTAATCTTGTAGTTGATAAATTAGGCTTGAAAACAATTAAACATCCAGAACCTTATAGATTACAATGGCTTAATGATAGTGGTGAGATGAAAGTAAACAAACAAGCCAAAGTAAAATTTAATATAGGTAGATATGAGGATGTAGTTTTATGTGATATTGTACCTATGATTGCTGGACATATACTACTAGGTAGACCATGGCAATTTGATAAAGATGCTACTCATTTTGGTCGAGAAAATAGTAATGTTTTCAGGTTTAAAGGGAAGAAGATCAAGCTGGAACCATTATCTCCTAAAGAGGTTTACAAGGACCAATTACAAATGCAACAAAGGAGAGAAGCCGAAAAGCTCAAGGAAAAAGCAAGCATGGCACCAACGGCTTCACCATCCATTCAAGAAGGTAAGGTTGAGGTTGCTGACCAAGGTAAGGTTTCTAAGGTTCATATTGAGTGGAAAGACCAAGAAAAAGCCGAGACAGAGGTGAGAAAAGAGAGCAAACCCGAGAGCATAAAAAAACTGGAAATTTCCGCCAATGAGAGCCAAACCGAGGAAGGAAAAAGAAAAGAAAGAAAAGAGAGGAAAAACCAGAATTTTTATTTGAGTTTAGGGGATATTAATAAGGTTATTGAGTGTAAGAAACCTTTGCTGGTCATCATTTATAAAGAAAATTATTTTAATGATCAAACTAACTTTGAAGAACTTAAATTGCCAAGTTCAATGATTTCTCTTTTGAAGGAATTTGGAGATGTCTTCCCAAATGAAATTCCAATTGGACTACCATCCAATCAAGAGGGAAAAGGTGAGCTTGCTGTCCAAGGTAAGTCTTCTAATACTCAGGTTGTGTGGAAAAATTTTATTAAAACCAAGAGTGAGAAATTTGGTCCAAAAGCCAAGAGTGAGGAAGGTGAGATGGTCGTGAGTAGGAAAGGAAAAGGAAGACAAGAATGGAAAAATATAAATTTTTATCTTAGCTTTGGTGATGTTAATAAAGTAATTATGAATAAGAAATCATTGCTGACCATGACCTTTAAAGATACTTATTTAAAGATGTCTTTATTGCATAGAACTTTATCTGCATTGTTGAGAGCTTCACTTAGTGGCAATTTGAAAATTTGGAAAATATTGTTTGCTAACTTTAAAAAGTGTAATTTTTACCATAATGAGCATGTATTTCTGGATTTTGTTGTAATAGTATTTGACCCAGGAGAATTGGTTTGGTTGCACTTACAAAAGGAAAGGTTTCCTAATCAAAGAAAGTCAAAGCTCATGCCGCCTATGGATGGACCTTTTCAAGTTTTGGAGCCCAATAACAAGAATGCCTACAAGCTTGATTTACTAGGTGAGTATAACATGAGTGCTGCATTTAATGTTGCTGATTTAACTCCTTTTTGCTGCAGGTGATGATCTTGATTTGAGGACAAATCCTTTTCAAGAGGAGGGGAATGATGTGATTCCGCCCGGCCCGCTCCACCGATAACCCGCTGGGGTGCTGACTCGACACGGATGAAGACTAGGCCAATCACAAGAGCTCAAATTAAGAGATTTAATAACAAAATGGGAGTATTTATACAGGGGGTAATCCATCTCAACAGAGCTTGTCCATACTTGAAGATACAAAGCCTATTCTAAGCATCTAAGTGGTGGAAGCCGATACGGACCCGGATGACGATTTTGGTACATTTTTGGAGTCCGGGTTGTATGAATTGGAACCCCATCTTTATGGGTTCAATTCATATGGAGGATGAGTCATAGAAATCAGACAAAGCAGCTTCAAAGCCGACCAACAAGGTGGTTTGCGCACAAGGAGAAGGAAAGGCCGGATTTGCTGTATTCCTCGCGGATTTTACTGTATTTTACTATATTAACCTTTTCTCATACTTCCAAGCAAGGGCAACGTGGGGAACTTCACAATAAGCTTATTTGGCATCCTACAAAGCATATTGAAGCTGATTTGGAGCTCAATTTGGTCAAAGAATAGTCAAAGTCAAATTAGTCAAAAAGCTAGTATTATAGTTTCCTAATTTTATTCTACTTTTTGTTTTAGGAAACTTCCTTTACTTTTTAGTTTTATTTATTTATTTTCTCGATAAATAAGTTTAGGAAAGTTTTTATTTTATTATTTTCATTGTAAATTAATTAATTCCTAAATTCAAAATAAAGGAATTAATTAATCCAAATTAGTTTAGGAATAGGAAAGTTTCGGCCAAGGTAGAATTCTTCTTTGTGTGGCCGGTTTTTCCTAGGGTTTTTAGGGTTTATTTTGTTTCTTTCAAAGCCTATTTAAAGGCTTATTTTTCATTAATAAGATAACTTTAAACTTTGATTTGATTGAGAAAATACTTGTGAGATTAATTATCTCTTTGTTCTTTGAGAACACCTAAAACACCATTAGAGAATTGGTTGTTTTAGCTTGACTTATCAATAGGTTTTCCATCCCCTATTGTGGCGTCTACATTATACCAAGGTTTCTAACCACAGGTTGGTTAGGGGTTGAGGTCCATTCCATTAGAACTTGAACTTAATTAAAGATCCGGGCTAATATAATACGGGTTTAGGAGCAGGTCGTCCTAGGTTCGTATCACACCCCGTGATAGTGCACACTGCCAACCATGATCACGGTGACAACGTCTTCATTGGCATTTCTACAGCCCAGGCTTGGGCCACCATTGTAATTTGCATCAGTCTATGCCCTCAGTTGATCGGCAGACCGGCTCTCACTGTTTCGCATTCGAGTGAGGCGCATTATCGGCCCCCATTCGGTCCCCTTCCGACAATTTCAAGCACTCTTTGACTTTGTTTTCAAAGTCTTTTTCATCTTTCCCTCGCCCACATTTAGCCTTGGAACAATTTTACTGCCCTATTTAGGCTGCATTCCCAAATAATCCAACTCGCCGATAGCGCCTCATGGTCCGAAAGGGTCCAGGCACGACGGGGCTCTCACCCTCTCAGGTGACCCCTTCCAGGGGACTTGAGCCTGGTCCGCCGCTGACGATGCTTCTTCAGACTACAATTGAAACACCGAGGGTGCTCGTTACTAGGGGAGCACCGGCAGGCCACTGGGGTCTCTATAAGGCCAAGACAGCAATTCGTGCTTACAGCGAGGAGCCAAGGGTTGGATAACCACCGATTGCTGCGGTATTCATCACGAGGGACCTACATTTTGGCTAGCTGTGGACCGTGGCACATGTTTAAATACTAAAAGTTTCATATCCGAAGCGAGTTTTCAAGAAACCGCTCGCATTTTAGCAAAAGCTGCTCTACGTGGTCATATCGATTGGTTGAAAGGTATAAAAGAGAATGTTGTTCTAGGGGGACGATACCCATTGGGATCAAATTTAAAAGATTAGTGCACTGTTCAAGGAAACAACACAACATTCCTTTGTAAATGAAAAAGAAGAATCTATTCGAGTGGGAAATGAAAGACATTTTGTTCGACCACATAGAATTATTCGAGTCCTTATTTGAGTGAAACATGCAAGGGAGTGAAAATGTAAGGTCCTATTTTATTTCTATTGCATTATTATACTAACATGACAGAATCGAGAATGAGGAGAGGAGAGCCACCCTTGAGGATCAATGAGGAGGAGTCCGTAGCATTCCATGGCGATGGCCGAGCTACCGGGAGTGGAGACCAAGTGGACATGAGAGCTGTTTTGGAGTCAATACAATGGGTTAGTGCTCAAGTTGAGCATGTGAATCAAAGAGTGGGAAGACTAGAAGCCTCACAAGGAATTCCGAATACAAGAAATAGGCAAGGATTACATGGGGGATGAGGCCGAGGATGAGGAGGTCGTGAGAGACCGAGAGAGGAATTTGATGAGGAGCCATTTGGTGGAGACTTTGAGGAAGGTATGGACGAAACTTTTGCTGCCCAAGATAGAGCTGGCCGTGGAAGATATAGGAGGGAAGATACAGATGATGATTTGGGAAATATCAAGGTTAACATCCCACCTTTTATGGGTAAACGTGATCCCGAAGCTTATTTAGAATGGGAAGAAAAAATGGAGATGATTTTTGACTACCACAACTATTCGGAAGGTAAGAAGGTGACATTGGCAGCAATGGCGTTTGGACATTATGCACTCCAATGGTGGACCAATGAGCAAAATACTCAAAGGATAGTTGGTGATGATTTAATCTCGACATGGCGTCAAATGAAAGGAGCCATGAGGAAATGGTTTGAGCCACCCATTACCATAGGTTGCTGCATCAAAGGCTTCAATCTTTATCTCAAGGAACTAGGTCCGTGGAGGATTATTACAAAGAGAAGGAGATGCTCATGATGATGTTGAGCATGAGGGAGGATAGGGAGGCAACAATGGCAAGATTTCTTGGAGGGTTAAACCGTGACATTGCCAACTAGCTTGAATCACAACAATAGTTGGAATTGGAGGAGATGTTGCATGTAGCAATTAAGCTTGAGAACCAATTCAAGAGGAGGGGTGTTAGCACACGGTTTGGAGGAGTTTCTAGCAGTAGAAGGACAAGTTCAAGTGGCTGGAAAAACAATTCCACTTATGAAAGCAAGCTGAAGTCGAAACTTGGTGAAGAAGCTACCAACCGGCCGAGAAGAGAATTTAAACCCAAATTTGCCCAAGCCATTAAAGGTACGGTAAAATCTGAACCTAAGCCTCAAAATTCAAGAGAATTTATTTGTTTAAAGTGCCAAGGTAGAGGACATATAGCTAGCCAATGCCCGAATAGAAGGATAACGGTAATTAGGGGTAATGGAGAGGTGGAATCCGAAAGTGAGGCTAGTGAGGCTGAAATTGAACAAGAAGATGAAGGACTTGACGATGAGGCCGAACCATTAAATACATCAAATGTTGAGCTAAATTTGGTCTCAAGGAGGGTACTTCCTGTTTACAAGGAGGGTACTTGCTGTTTACGAGGATGAGGATCAAGTTCAAAGGAAAAACATCTTCCACACCTGATGTGAAATCCAAGGTAAGTTTTGTAGTATGATAAGTGATAGTGGAAGTTTTACAAATATAATTAGTAACATTGTGGTTGATAAATTAGGCTTAGCAATAATTAAACATCCCGAACCTTATAGATTATAATGGCTTAATAATAGTGGTGAGATGAAAGTAAATAGACAAGACAAAGTAAATTTCAGCATAGATAAATATGTGGATGTTTGTCATGTTATGCCAATGCATACCAGCCATATTCTATTAGATAGGCCATGGCAATTTGATAAAGATGCTATTCATTATGGTCGAGAGAATTGTATTGTTTTTAGATTTAAAAGTAGAAAGGTCAAGCTGGAACCATTAACCCCCAATGAGGTGTATAGAGATCAACTACAAATACAACAAAAGAGGGGGGCTAAAAGGATCAAGGAGAAATCAAGCATGGCACCCACAACTTCACAATCCATCCAAGAATGTGGGTCAGAGTTTGCTGTCCAAGGTAAGTGTTCCAAACCTAAAATTGAGGGGAAAGAAAGAGAAAAGGCGAGAGTGATAAAAGACATGAAAAATCCAAGAGTGGAGTAAGAGAGGAAGAGAAACCCGAGAATGCAAGAAAGCAGGAAAAAACCGAGAGTGAGGGACAATCCGAGAGGAAAAAAGGAAAAGAAAGAAAAGGGAGAAAAAAATAAGAAAAATTTATCTTAGTTTTGGTGATGTTAATAAAGAAATTTTGAGTATGACACCATTGCTATTTATGATTTATAAAGATGCTTATGTAACATCCCACATCGGTTGGAAAGGGGAACGAAGCATGGCTTATAAGCATGTGGATACCTTTCCCTTCAAAAGGCCTTTTCCTGTGACCCACCATTGTACTGGGGTCGGGAAGAATAAAACTGTGCGAGTCGGGCCCAAAGCGGACAATATCTTAATGCGGGTGGTCTGGGCTATTACAGTGGTATCAGAGCCGGACCTGGATCGATGTGCCAGCGAGGACACTGGGCCCTAAGAAGGGTGGATTGTAACATCCCACATCCGTTGGAAAGGGGAACGAAGCATGGCTTATAAGCGTGTGGATACCTTTCCCTTTAAGAGGCATTTTCCTGTGACCCACCATTGTACTGGGGTCAGGAAGAGCAAAACCGTGCAGGCTGGGCCCAAAGCGGATAATATCTTGATGCGGGTGGTTTGGGCTGTTACATTGTGACATCCCACATCGGTTAGAAAGGGGAACGAAGCATGGCTTATAAGCGTGTGGATACATTTCCCTTCAAGAGGCCTTTTCCTGTGATCCACCGTTGTACTGGGGTCGGAAAGAGCAAAACCGTGCGGGCCGGGCCCAAAGCGGACAATATCTTGATGCGGGTGGTCTGGGCTGTTACACTTATGTAAAGATGTTTTTGTTGTATAGAGCTTTATCTTGATTATTGAAAGCTTTACTTAGTGGAAATTTGAAAATTTGGGAAGGATTATTCACTAACTTTAAAATATGTGATTTTTGTCGAAATCAGCTGGTATTTTTAGGATTTGTTATCATAGTGTTTGATCTACGAGATTGGGTTTGATTGCACATAAGAAATGAGAGGTTCCCATAATAACAAAAGTCAAAGCTTATGCCACGAGGGGATGAACTTTTTCACGTCTTGGAACGGATCAATAAAAATGCTTATAAACTTAATTTGCAAGGTAAGTATAATTTGAGTGCTACATTTATTGTTCCTAGCATATTTTCTTTTGCTGCAGGTGATAATTTAGATTTGAGGGTAACTCTTCTTCAAGATGAGGGGAATTATGAGAATCTACCTATGCCCGCACAACGGACAATTCGCTAGGGTGCTGGCCCGATACAGATGAAGATTGGGCTGATCACTAGGGCTTAAACTAAGAAATTTAAGGACAACCTGGATGCTTTTATATAGGGAGTAATTAGTTCTCAAAAGGGCTTGATACAAGACCGATACGAACCCGTTTTAAGCATTTAACTGGTTGAGACCGATACGAACCCAGATAGCTGTTTCGTGCAAATTTGGACTTCGAGCAGCATGGAATGGTTCCAAAACTTCATTAACTCGGTGAATATCAGTAAGAGGACATGTAATCTAGCCAAGGAAGAATCAAAAGCATCTAAAAAGGACTTGTATGGAGAGCATCTCAATTTGGCCGAAAATGTGTTGTTTAGCCACTGACTTTGACTTTTCTTCTTCTTTGACTTATTCCAATCAAGGGGCAATGTGTGTGAATCATTATTAATCATATTTTGCATCTTAAATAGCTTATGGAAGCTGATTTGGAGCCCAAACAAGCTGGAGATTGGTCAAAGATACCTTAGTAGTCAAACTAGTCAACTAGTTTCCTAATTTGATTTTGACTTTTTGTTTTAGGAAATTAGTCTTTTATTTGGTTTCTATTTATTTATTTGCTGGAAAAATCAACTAAGGAAAATTATTATTTTATTATTTTCATTGTAAATTAATTAATTTCTAATTCAAAAATAAAGGAATTAATCCATCCAAATTAGATTAGGAAATGGGTGAATTTCGGCCAAGGTAGGTTTCCTATTATTTGGTGGCTGGTTTTACCTAGTTAATTAGGGTTCTATTTTGTAACTTTTGAGCTTATTTAAGGGCTTGTTTTATCAATAATAATTAGTACATTATTCATGCAAAAAATTATTTGTGAGGTTGAATTCTCTTTGTTCTCTTTGAACACCTAAAACACCGTTAGTGAATGAGTGTTTTAGTTTGACTTATCAATCGGATATCCACCACCTATTGTGGTGTCTTCATTATACCAAGATTTCTAATCACAGGTTGGTTAGGGGTTAAGGTGACCATTAGAACTTGAACATAATTAGATCCGGGCTAATATAATAAGGGTTTAGGCATAGGTTGTCCTTTGTTTGTATCAGAAGGGATTCGCCGCGACCACTTTTCAATGAAGTAGGCTAGATGAAAGGAATTGACTACAATTATAAATCCTTTTTTCTTACTTGTTTGGAATTGGGGGATGATGTTGACATCAGAAAATATAGACTCGAATCTCATTCGGACTATTGAAATGAAGCAAAGGCTGGGGTATTGTGACACCAACTTACCACTCACTTCTTTTAAATGAGTGTGCTTGTAAATGATTCCATTGCTTGCAGTAATAGTGGAGCAATCTGATACGAACCTAGGACGACTTGCTCCTAAACGCGTATTATATTAGCCCGGATCTTAATTAAGTTCAAGTTCTAATGGAATGGACCTCAACCCCTAACCAACCTATGGTTAGAAACCTTGGTATAACGTAGATGACACGATAGGGGATGGAAAACCTATTGATAAGTCAAGCTAAAACAACCAATTCTCTAATGGTGTTTTAGGTGTTCTCAAAGAACAAAGAGATAATTAATCTCACAAGTATTTTCTCAATCAAAATCAAAATTTTATTCTTATTGAAAAATAAGCCTTTAAATAGGCTACAAAGCCACGAAATAAAACCATAGAACATAAAGAAAACCGCCACCACACATAAAGAAACCTAGTTGGCCGAAACTATACTTTCTTTCCTAATCTAAGTTTGATTAATTAATTCCTTTATATTAAATTAGGAATTAATTAATTTACAATGGAAAGAATAAAATAAAAACCTTCCTAAAGTTATTTTTCAAGAAAATAAATAAATAAAAGCCAAAAAGTAATGATAGTTTCCTAAAACAAAAAGTAAAAACAAATTAGGAAACTAAAAATGCTAGCCTTTTGATCAAGTTGACTTTGATCAATCGTTGACCTCTTTGAGCTTCAAATCAGCTTCTAGATTCTTTTTGGATGCCAAATAAGCTGAATATGAAGTCCCACACGTTGCCGATGCTTGGAAAAATAAGAAAAAGCTAATACAGTAAAATACAGTAAAGTCAGCAAGCAATACAACAAATTCGGCCAAATTGTTGATGCTGTCCGTACAAGCCCTATTTGATTGCATTTGATGCTGTTTTAACTTGATTCCATTACCTATTAGGCATATGTATTGAACCCATAAAGCATTGGAACCATTTCATGCTTCCCGGACTCCAAAAATGTACCAAAACCGTCACCCGGGGTCCGTATCGGCTTCCACCACTTGGATGCTTAGAATAGGCTTTGTATCTTCAAGTATGGACAAGCTCTATTGAGACTGATTACCCCCTGTATAAATACTCCCAGATTGTCCTTAAATTTATTAATTTGAGATCTTGTGATTGGCCTAGTCTTCATCCGTGTCGAGTCAGCACCCCAGCGGGTTATCGGTGGAGCAGGCTCAAGCGGAATCACATCATTCCCCTCCTCTTGAAAAGGATTTGTCCTCAAATCAAGATCATCACCTGCAGCAAAGGAGTTAAATCAGCAACATTAAATGCAGCACTCATGTTATACTCACCCAGTAAAGCGAGCTTGCAGGCATTCTTGTTATTCGGCTCCAAAACTTGAAAAGGTTCATCCATAGGCGACATGAGCTTTGACTTTCTTTGATTAGGAAACCTTTCCTTTTGTAAGTGCAACCAAACCAATTCTCCTGGGTCAAACACTATTACAAAAAAATCTAGAAATACATGCTCATTATGGTAAAAATTACACTTTTTAAAGTTAGCAAACAATATTTTCCAAATTTTCAAATTGCCACTAAGTAAAGCTCTCAATAATGCAGATAAAGTTCTATGCAATAAAGACATCTTTAAATAAGTATCTTTAAAATTCATGGTCAGCAATGATTTCTTATTCATAATTACTTTATTAACATCACCAAAGCTAAGATAAAAATTTATATTTTTCCTTTCTTGTCTTGCTTTTCCTTTCTCACTCACGGCCATCTCACCTTCCTCACTCTCGGCTTTTGCACCAAATTTTTCACTCTTGTTTTTATTAAAATTTTTCCGCACAACCTGAGTATTAGAAGACTTACCTTGGACAGCAAGCTCACCTTTTCCCTCTTGATTGGATGGTAGTCCAATTGGAATTTCATTTGGGAAGACATCTCCAAATTCCTTCAAAAAAGAAATCATTGAACTTGGCAATTCAAGTTCTTCAAAGTTAGTTTGATCATTAAAATAATTTTCTTTATAAATCATGATCAACAAAGGTTTCTTACACTCAATAACATTATTAATATCCCCTAAACTCAAATAAAAGTTGCGACTTGACCTTTCTTTTCCTTCTTTTTCTTCTTCCCCCTTGGATTGGTGCAAACCTTCGGATTTCCCTTCCTTCTCCAAGCTCTCGGGTTGCCACTTTCTTTCCCCACTCTTTCGGTTCTTCCTTGATCTTTCCACTCAATATGAGTCTTAGAAATCTTACCTTGATCAGCAACCTCATTCTTACCTTCTTGGAAAAATGGTGAAGCCGTTGGTGCCATACTTGCTTTTTCCTTAAGCTTTTCGGCTTCTATCCTTTATTGCATTTGTAATTGGTCTTTGCAAACCTCTTTAAGAGATAATGGTTCCAGCTTGACCTTCTTCCCTTTAAACTGAAAACAATACTATTTTCTCGACCAAAATGAGTAGCATCTTTATTAAATTACCATGGCCTACCTAATAGTATATGTCCAGCAATCATGGGTACAATATCACATAAGACTACATCCTTATATCTACCTATACTGAATTTTACTTTGGCTTGTTTGTTTACTTTCATCTCACCACTATAATTAAGCCATTGTAATCTATATGGCTCAGGATGTTTTATTGTTTTTCAGCCCAATTTATCAACTACAAGGTTACTTATTACATTAGTACAACTTCTACTATCAATAATCATACTACAAATCTTACCTTGAATTTCACATCGGGTGTGGAAGACGTTCTCTCTTTGAATTTCATCCTCATCTTTGTATGCAGCAAGTACTCTCCTAGAAAGCAAGTTTAATTCAGCATTGGATGCTTGCAAGGTTTCAGGTTCATCTTCCAAGTCCTCCTCCTCTTGCTTGGCTTCATCCTCACTTTCTTCACTTTCCGATTCTAGCTCGTCATTGTCCTTTAACACCATGATTCTTCTATTCGGGCATTGGCTAGCAATGTGTCCTACTCCCTGGCACTTAAAGCACACAACATCATGAGTTCTAGAAGGTTTAGGATCTAATTTTACCTCATTCTTTGGTGCTTGGACAGATTTGGTTCTAGTCTCCTTCCTTGGCCAGTTTGAACTTTCTTCTTTGACTTTCGGCTTTAGCTTGCTTTCATAGATGGGATTGTTCCTCCAGCCACTTGAACTCGTCCTTCCACGGCTAGAAACTCCTCCAAACCGTATGCTAACACCCCTCCTCTTAAATTGGTGCTCAAGCTTAATGGCAACATGCAACATCTCCTCCAACTCCAAGTATTGTTGCAATTCAAGCTGGTTGGCAATGTCACAGTTTAACCCTCCAAGAAATCTTGCCATTGTTGCCTCCCTATCCTCATTCATATTCAGCCTCATCATTAACATCTCCATCTCTTTGTAATAATCCTCCACGGACCTACTTCCTTGAGACAAAGATTGAAGCCTTTGATGCAGCAACCTATGGTAATGGGATGGCACAAACCGCTTTCTCATGGCTCCTTTCATTTGTCGCCATGTTGTAATCAAGTCATCACCAACTCTCCTTTGGGTACTTTGCTCATTTGTCCACCATTAGAGTGCATAATGGCCAAACTCCATTGCTACCAACTTCACCTTCTTACCTTCCGAATAGTTGTGGCAGTCAAAAATCATCTCCATTTTTTCTTCCCACTCCAAATAAGCTTCGGGATCACTTTTACCCATAAAAGGTGGGATGTTAACCTTGATATTTCCCAAATCATCATCTGTATCTTCCCTCCTATATCTTCCACGGGCAGCTCTATATTGGACAGCAAAAGTTTCATCCATACTTTCCTCAAAGTCTCCACCGAATGGTTCCTCATCAAATTCCTCTCTCGGTCTCTTGCAACCTCCTCGTCCTCCATGGAATTCTTGCCTATTTCTTGTGTTTGGCATTCCTTGTGAGGCTTATAGTCTTCCCACTCTTTGATTTACATGCTCAACTTGAGCACTAACCCGCTGTATTGACTCCAAAACAGCTCTCATGTCCACTTGGTCTCCACTCCCGGTAGCTCGGGCATCGCCATGGAATGCTACGGACTCCTCCTCATTGATCCTCAAGGGTGGCTCTCCTCTCCTCATTCTTGATTCTGTCATGTTAGTATAATAATGCAATAGAAATAAAATAGGACCTTACACTTTCACTCCCTTACGTGTTTCACTCAAATGAGGACTCGACACTCGTGTTTGCACACTTGTTTCGGCTTTTTATCCTCTTTTAAGCTCACACACTCCTGCCTTATTCCACTCAATGAATTATCTCAAAGTTCTAATTAAAACACCCACGAACAGCAATTAGATCACTAGTATGTTTTAATTAAACTTATCAACAAAACAGAAGCAAAAAGTAGGCAATACCGAAAGAATCCAACAAATCCTAATTTTTTTCGGCTTTCTAGACAAGAAAACACAAAATAATGAGAAAACGTTGGAATTTTTGAAAACTGCACCAGATGGTAGTATATTATGAGTTTAAGAATAAAATTCCAGAAAAAGAAATTCAAATACAAACAAGAATCAAATTGAACAAAAATATAGAATAGTTGTTGCTTGTTGTTCATGTAATTCAAGTTTTGTATCAAATCCTTGAACTAATTTTAATCCAAATAATTTAAGCACCCAAAATCCAAATATCCAGCAGCAAAGTTAATTCCCCAGCAACTCAAATATTTAATAAATAATCAAAAAAAACCAGCAGCTCCAACAAATTTCCAGCAAACAAATGAAACTCCAACAAACCGAAATATTTTTCTTTTTTCTTTTTTATTCGTCTTTACCTATTCTCTTTTTTTTTTTTTTTTAAATGTTGCCGCAAACCCTTTTTTTTTTTTTTTAAATAGATGAATGCAAATATTTAGGACTAAAACAGCAAATAAAAATCAACAAAAACCAAAATCAACAAGAACAACGATGAAAAACAACCAACAAACTAGGAAACAAAAAAATACGGTAAAACTATGAAATACTAATTCAACTAGGAATGAATTTATTTATTTATTTTTTTTAAACATATGCTGAACGTGTATGGGACATATGCAACCTTAACCTAATGCTAAAATTGCAGAATAACACAAAAAGAAAAACAAATAAAGCAAATAAAGTTAGATCAAACCCGAACAAAATTTTGCTCTGATACCAAATGATACGAACCTAGGATGACCTGCTCCTAAACCCGTATTATATTAGCCCGGATCTTAATTAAGTTCAAGTTCTAATGGAATGGACCTCAACACCTAACCAACCTATGGTTAGAAACCTTGGTATAATGTAGACACCACAATAGGGGATGGAAAACCTATTGATAAGTCAAGCTAAAACAACCAATTCTCTAATGGTGTTTTAGGTGTTCTCAAAGAACAAAGAGATAATTAATCTCACAAGTATTTTCTTAATCAAATCAAAGTTGTATTCTTATTGAAAAATAAGCCTTTAAATAGGCTACAAAGCCACGAAATAAAACCCTAAAAATAAAGAAAACCGGCCACCACACATAAAGAAACCTAGTTGGCTGAAACTATACTTCCTTTCCTAATCTAAGTTTGATTAATTAATTCCTTTATATTAAATTAGGAATTAATTAATTTACAATGGAAATAATAAAATAAAAACCTTCCTAAAGTTATTTGTCCAGAAAATATATAAATAAAAGCCAAAAAGTAAAAGCAAATTAGGAAACTAAAAATGCTAGCCTTTTGATCAAGTTGACTTTGATCAATTGTTGACCTCTTTGAGCTTCAAATCAGTTTCTAGATTCTTTTTAGGATGCCAAAGAAGCTGAATATGAAGTCCCACACGTTGCCGATGCTTGGAAAAATAAGAAAAGGCTAATACAGTAAAATACAGTAAAGCGAGCAAGTAATACAGCAAATTAAGCCAAATTGTTGATGCTGTCCGTACAGGCCCTGTTTGATTGCATTTGAGGCTGCTTTAACTTGATTCCATTACCTATTAGGCACATGTATTGAACCCATAAAGCATTGGAACCATGTCATGCTTCCCGGACTCCAAAAATGTACCAAAACCGTCACCTGGGTCCGTATCGGCTTCCACCACTTGGATGCTTAGAATAGGCTTTGTATCTTCAAGTATGGACAAGCTCTGTTGAGATTGATTACCCCCTGTATAAATACTCCCAGGTTGTCCTTAAATCTCTTAATTGGAGCTCTTGTGATTGGCCTAGTCTTCATCCGTGTCAAGTCAGCACCCCAGCGGGTTATCGGTGGAGCAGGCTCGGGCGGAATCACATCACAATCCTTGGTAGTTCCGTCAATTGGCAGTGGGAATAGCTTCTTAGGTCAATTTAAAATCAATAGCAAGGGTAGAGGATTCATGAGCATTATGGGACTACAGCTTAGTTAGGACATAGTATCTTACTCACGAGTAGAGATAGCCCTAGCATAGACATTTGAAGGGGAAAACACGTTAAGCTTCTTTCTCTCACATTGATGAGATTGCTTCCTTGACTTCGACTACACATTTAACTGTAAGAAGAGGATCGATGTAATTGTGCTCCTTTTTCTATAGGGTCCGAGGTATGAAGTAGCTCTAAAATATAGAACCAGGGGATGGAAAAGCTGGATAAAGATAAGGGGCGGTGCTTTCACTAAGATACATGGTGAGATAAGATTCCTTCATCTCTTATCAAGTGATTTACACCTCGAAGTGTGTAAATATTGGATGCATAAGCTGAGTCATTTTTTAAAAAACTATTTTGTTGGGTGATCAACCAGGTACTCCTACCCTAATGAATGCCAACTGGAAGAACTCACTTTCCTATCGTTCAGTAGGAGATTCCTTTTTGTGGCTTGAAATTTATTACCTGTTGCTAACGGGAAGAGATCTTTCATTAGGGTTTGATGCTCCTCAATGGAGATCCCTAGAAAAATAGCTTGCTTATGGAACTTGGTACTTTAATGGGGGTATTCTTGTATAGCTAGGCCCTTTCCCCGATGCACTGCCATCGAATCTACTAGTCCTCCTCAAACCCAATGGGATAAAATTCCTTGCAAATTACTATTCTATGGGCTTAGGAAACATTATTCTATAAAATAGCCCATGCTAGGGATCTGATTTTTTAAGAATTTCCTATGCTAAACATATGGGCCCAGCTATATTTGATTTGAACTAATTCGAATCTCGTGACCCATGATCCATAAATGCAAAGAAGGGGCATCTTTCACCCAATAGCGAAGGGTTTGAATCAAGATTTCCAGATGAATGAGGTAGGATATTCAAACATCTGATACATAATTTAAATGTGGGAATTTGTCCTCTAAAAATGGAAATATTGAATGAATTGATCGTAAATTAGAATATTTTATGATTTCTGACCTCGAAGATGCTAATCATAGGAATCCTAAGGAAAATGGAATTTCCACAATGACAGCAAATCCCTCGAATACCATTTGAGAATACAAATTCTTGTTGTACCCAAAACATTTATTTTGATCATAATCATTAGCAGAAATAATCAAATGATTTTGGTGATACATTCAAGTATTAAACATTTTACAATTAGCAAGCTAGATTTATTGTCATAACCTACATTTTCCAGCAAACTCAATCCATTTAAAACATGATCATGAGCAAATGCATAAATATACTCCTGAAAGATAAGTGGGTATAGGAGATCGTGTTTCTGAGATCTATCTAGTTAGAAATGTCCTTGAAATTCTTCCATTTGAAATTTGATTTGAACTGGAGATAAGTGTTTTATTCGGTTATCGAATGATACATAGTACGATACAATCAAAACAAGGTATTATAGTATGAAAAAAATAGATAGCTCGGAAAAAGGTAAGACCATCGGCAGACTCTCTATCCTCTCTTTTTTCATCTAAGTGGTTTATGTTAAGTCTAAGATAACAAGATGGTTAGAAATCCTTTATTTTTACAATCCAATCACTCTTTTGATTTTGAGGAAAAAAAAAAAAAACTCTACATCAATATACTACCTTCTTCTACACATTTATCTCCACCTCATAATGGAAAATACCTAACAGGTAGGACTCATAAAAAATGGATAATCCCTCATGGAAAAGCCTTTCCCGCATCAAGAACTAATATATTTTTAACGTCTAATTAGTTTGGGTAATCATTTGGATAATCATTCAAAAATGAAGACCAAAAGCTCGTTACTCTTTGTTTCCCTATAATTGGGGCCACAGTTAGGCTCTGTCCATTTATTCGCTCTACTCGACTTGAAATTGATTTTCCAATTTCCTTTTTTTTGCCACACCAAGAATTCAAACAATTTAAACAAGGTTTTGGACATATCCAGAAAGAATGAAATATTCTCAGAATTCTCCATTGATACGACATGCTACTTTTTCCATTCATTCCTTTCAGGATCAGTTGTGGCCTTACAAACTCTACCGATGGTATGGATGAATCCATTGCTTCATATAAATGTGAAAAAGATGCTAGCCACACTTAAAAGCCGAGTACTCTACCATTGAGTTAGCAACCCAAATAAAAAAATTAGAATGTGTAGGTACAATCAGAATGCCAATAAAATAAATAAAGAGGTTGAATTGCACAACGTAATCACAACATTGAAATGGCAAAACAAATTGTATCATACAAAAAAAAAATATATTTCTTGTATTACAGAAAATCAAATCTATGGCATGGAAAAAAATAGATCCATTTATCTATGATCGAATTATATTTATTTGATACGCTATTGTCAATATGAGTATTTGAGAAAAGAATACAATGGAGAGTTAGAAAAAATTAAAATATTGTAAATTAAAAAAAAAAAAAACAAGGACTTTTGTTGGATTGGCACTACATAGCTAATCGATATATAGACAAATAAGGGATGTAGATGTAAGAAAAAATTAATAAAGAAAAAAAAAAAAAAAAGAAGAAGTAGAAAAAGGCTCGAATTTAGCAATCAATCAATATAAGCAAAAGAAAAAAGGTTAATCCCCCTTTTTATTTGTTCATAGAAATCCAACTAACCCCCATTACCATTGATGGTAATACCCAAAATCGAAAGTAAGAATAACAAATTAAAAGAGAATAGTAGAGAAAAGACTATACAAAACTCTCTACAAGTGATCTCCACCTTCTTTATTTAAATATTTCTTATATATTTCATTTTGATATATTTCATTAATTGACTGTCGCTTGGTGATTAAAGGTAAGTTCCATAAAAACCCCCGCTTTCTTTGAAATATTATGAACAGTTCCTGTAGGCTAGGTGCCTTTTTCAAGGAAATATAGAATAGCATAAACATTTAAATAGGTTTGATTCCTTATCGGGTCATAAAAACCCATTTTCTGAAGATCTTTTCCTTCTCTTCTGGATCGAACATCAATTACAATGATTCGATAAATGGCTCATTGGGATAGATGAACAATACCCCCCCCCCCCCCCCCAGAAACGTATAAGAAGTTTTCTCCTCATACGGCCCAAGAAAATTGGAAATTATATATATGTATAGAATGATAAGGTCAAATATATCCATAAAATCATCAAATCAACTAGACTATGATTTAAATACTTATTCTTTCCCCCCATGAAAAAAAATTAATTATATTTACAATTTGCACCCTCATAACTCAAGTTGGATAACCTTTAAATAACTCAAGGAAACCTTTTAAGCATTTCATTTATTGAGTGGTCTCTAACCCTCCTTTTGTCTGTCTCTTTTGGAATCTTTTTTAACTCTACACTCTAATCTAGTTGTTGAGACAATCAAAAACGGTATTTCCTTGTTCCAGAATCCTTTATCTTTGCCTTGAATCACTAGGTTTAGACATTACTTCGATGATTTTGAATTGTTTCAAAATGGCAGCAACATACCTTTTTTTATTGATTTTTTTCTATCAAAGAAACATATGACTGAGTGATTCTTGTGTAATACACTTTTGATTTGAACGAAAAAGTTTTACCAATTCCAAAAAATTTGACTTTTGAATTTGAAACTTGCTTGAATCGGATCCTTTCGATTTATATATGGAAAATATATTTACAAATATATATACGAAGTTGTCCCAATTTATTGATTAATACTAACCCTAGATTCTTGCCTCTGAGAAATGAATCAATACTTTTTACTCGAGCTCCATCATGTACGATTTACATCACAATGTCGAGTCAAGAGCACTTTCATTCCTCTATAATTCCTATGTAATTAAAAATGGTGGATGTAAAAATCCACAATGGATTGTGTCCTTCAAGTCGCATTTGGTTTCTACCACATCATTTTGAATGAAGTTTTACCATAACATTCCTTTAGTTTGGAGCCAGTATGCAATTGATTCAATTATGGAATCATTAATAGTCATTGGTTTGGTCGGTACATAGTAATCTATACTTTTTCTTTCTATATGAAATATGAATGGCTAGGTTCTAACGAAGTCTCATAACGAATTCAATTTAATCCCCAACACCTAATACATATATTTATTTCAACATATATTTTATTTCATTATTTATTTATTTAATATAATCATGCATAAATAAAATATAAATACCATGAATAAAATAAAAAATTTCTTTTTGAATTTGCAGTTTCCAATAACATGACAGTGATAGGATAAACTGACCAATTTCACACTCCTTCGAGTACTGCGAATTCATAAGAAATCATCAAAAAGATTTAAGTGATTGAAAAATTTCCTGACTCAAGATCATTATTTGAATAACATTTTAAAGTAAGGATCACATTTTAGCATCCTAAGAGAAATCCATATTTGTATTAAAACATCAATGATTAAAAAACTAGATAGCTAAAAAATCCAATTTATTTTTTTTAGTGAACTAGTGGATAAAGATTGGTGTAAGGTAAGGTTGTTGTTTTTTCATACTGATTTCTGAAATTGGAATCAAAATAAGAATAATATGGGACCCTTATATAAATAGACTAAAAAATCTTTACTGAAAGGAATTATAGATATTTTATGTTAAATATTTAACATTTAGGGATCAGAAATGGATCCAATTATATATGTGTGTTATTTGAACACGATTCAATTTGTGAAAAAGATATGATTCAGAGAAGAATTATCAAGAATACTAATAAAATTTTTCCAATCCAATATTATACTCTTAAATAGAAAGATGATTTATCTTAAAAGGCAATCTTTTTTATGATATATAGCATTATATATATTATAATGCTATAATGGGTTGGGCATGCTCTGGGACGGAAGGATTCGAACCTTCGAATAGTGGGACCGCCTTACCACTTGGACATGCCCCATTTCCATTCGGTCCTAATAAACACTAATATTGGTATTGGTTATTCATCAACTTCAGTATAAATATCTATAAAATATATAGATTGTTGCTAGAAATTTTTGTACAGCCGCGATAAATTTTGGATCAACCCATTTCCTTATTATGACCTTTTTTCCATTGCAAGGCCTTATTGGAGTACTCACAATGTCAAATTGTGGGTATGAAAGAAAATATTTGGTAATGAAAAACTCAACTTATCCACTTATACCATAAATATTACAAATGCATTTATTGAAAATTTCATTTTCTATTTCTAAAAAAACTTTATTTCTTGGTGTCAAAATACAAAATAAAAAGAGTAGAGTATACGGTCTAAAATAAAATAGTGAATCTATTCTATTTTTTTCCTAAAAAAGAATTTTGGAGATTATGTAATGCTTACTCTCAAATTATTTGTTTACATGGTAGTAATATTCTTTGTTCGCTTTTTATCTTTGGATTCCTATCTAACGACCCAGGGCGTAATCCTGGACATGAAGAATAAAAAAAGAAAAAGAATAAGGTTTTTCTTCCTTTATTTTAAAATGTTCTTAGCTTAGTAGGATTTTGTCCATGATGGAATTTGGTGTAGGTTTATGTTGTTGTACCCTAAAGCACAATCATTCAAGGTGTTAGTCAAGAATGATTGTTGTTGGTTCTTGGTTCTTGATTTTGTTTTTTTTGGGTTTGTTAAGGTTTTGTTTCTGGTTTTAATGGAGGTTTAGATTTCTTGAGAAGGTTGTTAGCTTCTGGGAAGAAGAAGAAACCAAAATGTAGTAGTTGAGAGAGAGAGAACCAAAAATGTTGTTTTTCAAAATCTGTTTTTGAATATTTTCTTTCCCAACGTTTTTCATTACAATTTTCATACTTTTAAATACATCAAAAAGACAATAAGGCATGCTTCCATATTGAGCAATAAATACAAAAGTATTAAAAGTAACCAACCAAGCCAAACTACCTCAACTAACTCTAATCAATGTGCTGGGCATGCAAGAAACCTTCTTTAATGGGCAGCTCAGCTTGTCTAAGGCATTTGAATTTGAAACCCAGCTCCATTTGACTTGAAAATTGGAGGTAAGCCTTTTTGAATATTAAAATACGTTCTAGCCAAAAATCAGATAAAACAAAGTCCATTTACCCATTCAAAAGTAATCAAACCCGAGGCAGTTTTGCCCAGTTTTCTGGGCAACAAAACTGCGTAAAGGTCAGATTGTTTTGGGCTTAACTCATCCTTCCCAGCTCCAAATTGGGTCATTCTTTTTGCTGCTGCTTCCTCTTCATATCTAGTTTATTATACCCAAAATTCAGATCCAAATCCCAAACCTACTTCAAACGGCATCCAAGGAAGTGGACTTATGTTGCTGGAAATACAATTCCAGCAACTAGACAAAAAGGCCCTAAGCTAGATAATGAGCTTAGGGCATTACAAAAAGGATATTGTTCTTAAACATTACAAGATAAAATAAAATGCATAAACATAAATAATATTTGGTTTTTGATGTTGCAAAACAAAGAGTGCAAGTGTAACCGAACAACCTTGCACATTGTGGCGAGATCACCACATTTCATCAGTCCATTCCATACTAAACTTGCAAGAAATTTGAAAGAAAAGAACAATATATCGCTGAAAATGGAAAGAGAGGGATTCAAACCCTCGGTATGAAATACTCATACAATGGATTAGCAATCCAGCACTTTCGTCCACTCAGCCATCTCTACCCCAATTGAAAGGAGGTAATTACTATATTACGTCATAAAAATAAGGCTAGAAAAAAGCCTTTCTTTTTTTTTTCGTTTTGTAGTGTTTTTTATATTTTTTATTATTTTATTATATATAATATATATACAATGGTTTATATAATAGATATGGAATGATAATGATATAGAATCAAATTGCATTTAGACCATTTAGATAAAATAAAAGCGTCTATATTATACAATTAGATTATATAAAATGTATATAAAACGTATACATATATGTTATATATAATTCTATAATCATATAACATATATGTATAAAGAAAAAACATGGAAGAGATATCAATAATCCAATAAACTTGGAAGAGATATCAATAATCCAATTTATACAATCTACAATAGTCCAATATATAAATCCAATACAAATCAAATCTAAAAATGGAATCTATATTTGTTAATATGTTTAACATAGATTTTTTAGATTTTTTGAATAGCTTTATACAATTAATATATGTTTAATAGATATATTTTGTATTTTATATAGTATATAAATAGAAAAAAGAAATGGAAGAAAGAAAAAAAAAAGGAATAATGAGAAAAAAATAATATTTATTACTAATAATAAACAAAAAAAACCTCTTTGAGTTCGTCCGAAATGGTCCTTTATTTCCACAGCTTAGCCTGGTCAATACTTAGCCGGACCGGGCATCCTTTGTTTTATTCAATCGTAATAAGATAAAATGATTTATTTAATTTGAAAACAATTAATTTGAAACCAAAATAAAAAGGCTTGTTATTGAAACAACAAAAGTCATAAAAAGACCTATTTTGATATAGAATCAAATGATATATAATCAAAGTGAGATTTCTTATCTTCTTTATTTTTCCCTTTGTTTTATTTTCTTTTTTTTTTTTTACTGATTTGTGCACAATGCAATTTTTTTTCTGATCTTATCTTTTGATTATGCCCGAGTTTCTTGTTCGAAAAAAAGTCCATTTATATACAATAATTGGATTGGAGTGGGTATAGTTTAGTGGTAAAAGTGCGATTCGTTCTACTAACCCCCGAATAGTTAAGGGGTCTCTTGGTTTGATTAATATTCAACTTTGAGAAAAAACTTTATTTCTTAAAAGGAAAGGATTAAATCCTTTACCTTTCAATGAAACATTCGAGGAAGACTATACATTCTCGAGATTTGTATCCAAGAGTCAATTAGAAATTGAAAATTTGGATTATGAAATTACGAAACATAATTTTATTTTTTTAATTGGATCAATCAAATTTTCCAATTGAATGAGTATGAGTAAAGGATCCATGGATAAAGATGGAAAGTGTATTTCTAATCATAACTACATCTTCAATTTTTCTTTTTTTGTATAGGGAAAATTGAAACAAAATAGCTAATTAAACAATGACTTTGGTTTACTAGAGACATCAAAAAATTGTTTTAGCTCGGTGGAAACAAAATCCTTTCTCTAAGGGTTCTTTCAAGTAGAAGTAGAGAATGAAGCAACTAGAAAGATTGTTATAATCCCCTCTTTTCTAGAAGGACCATCTAGAAAACGGGCCATTTTGAATGCATTCAGACCGAAAAGCTGACAGAGATGTTACGGGAGGAATTTTTTTTAATTCCATTCATATCTGGAAATTTATTTATCTTCCATAAAGGAGTGAATGAAACGAAAGTTTCACATTCAGTTTTGAATTAGAGACGTTAACAATGATGAATCAACGTCGACTATAACCCCTAGCCTTCCAAGCTAACGATGCATGTTCGATTCCCTCTACCTGCTTGTGCTTACTTTCTCTTATCTCTATTCAATATTTTTCAATATTCTTTTTTATAGTCAAAACCTATAAATCTATATATCTTATAGATATTTATATCTAATATATATTTATATATTTTGATATTTATTAAGGTATCAAAATTCTAATAAATATGTTTTATAGAAATATAAACAAATTGAATATAATTAATGTAATGCATAGTTGAATACGCAATTCCTAGAATTCTTTCACACATTCATTTCGTCGGAATAAATGTGAAAAGAAAATAATATAAAAAATTGGCCTCTTGCCAATTGATTCTGAGTAGCTTTACCAAGATTAGAAGCGAATTGTGCCAATTCCCATTTTGTTTTGCCAGCTACTTGTTTCATGGCTTTAATTTGAACTGCGGACTGTACTCTGGGTACATAAATACCCACATTAATAGCAGGTCTGATTCTGACATTGAATAGATCGGCAGATGAGAATATTTGTCCATTTGTAATGGACATGACATTAGTAGGAATATAGGCCAAAACATCTCCCGATTGAGTCTCAACTATCGGCAAAGCAGTCATACTTCATTCACCTAAATGAGAGATTGATCTAGCAGCTCTTTCCAAAAGGCATAAATGCAAATAAAAAACATCTCCCGGATAAGCTTCTCAGCCCGGCGGTCTACGTAATACAAGAGACATTTGGCGATAAGCCTATGCTTGTTTTGAGACATTGTCATAAATAATTAAAGTATGTTGTTCGCGGTACATAAAATATTCAGCCATAGTAGCTCCTGTATAAGGAGCGAGGTATTGTAATGTAGCCAGAGAATTGGCCATTTCAACTACCATAATAGTGTAATGCATTGCTCCCCTTTCCTATAAAGCAGCCAGCACCTGAGCCACACAAGATGCTTTTTGACCAATAGCTACATAAACGAATATTACATTTTGCCCTTGTTGGTTGAGAATCGTATCTGTGGATACTGCTATTTTACCTGTTTGTCTGTCCCCAATAATTAATTCTTGCTGACATTATTTCACCTCAAATTTCACCTCAAGCATCAATAGGTTTAGCCAGAGCATTTATAACACGGCCCAAAGAAGCCTCACTTAACAGGATCGAAGCAATTTTTCCTATTGCTTTTACAGAACTTCACTCTATATCATCAAACCTACATTATTTGATTCCAAATTCAGAGCAATGCCTATCATACCTTCTTCAAATTCTAATAATTCCCCCATTATTACTTCATCAAGACCATAAATACGAGCAATGCCATCGCCTACTTAGAGTACATTACCGGTATTAAAAATCTTTACTTATCTATTATATTGCTCAATACATTCATGAATAATGTTACTAATTTCATCTACTCGAATAGTTATCATAAGTATTTCTTAATTCTTTATTTTTATTTTTTAAAGAAAAATAATGCCTACAGTAGAAAGACTAACCCTTTATTCTTTTCATCGTTCCAAACATGCCAATATTAGAATTGATGGTACAAAAATGTAACTCGGTGTTCAAACAAATATTAAGAGTTCCTAAAGCTTCGTGTAAGGCTTGTTGGAAAACCCGTTGTCAAACTTGATTAATAGCTTTTTGTTGTTAAAAATGAATTGTTTCTTTTTTGTAACTTTCTAACTGTTCCAAGATTTTATAAGTTGAATTAATCAAATTCAATTATTCTCGTTCTATTTCAGATAATCCATTTGCTCAAAATTGATCCACTTCCATTTCTACTTTCCGCAAGTAGGACTGGGTTTTTTCCAGCCATTCCACGACCCCCCCGAGTAGTTCTTTTGAATTTTGAATAGTCTTCAAGATCCGTTGTTTTCGATTATCTCATAAATCACTTAATGAAAGTAGATTATCTTTCCATTCATTTCAAAACTTCCAGATCCCTTCTCGAACCAAACATGAATCTTTCAATTCATTTGGCTCTCATGCCCAATTACGTATGTATGGGGGAAGCACCTTAGCTTTTTTTCATGTAATGAGCCTATCCTCTTTTCTCCATTCATACTTGTGAAAGTATAGAAACTGATCACTAATCCAAGAACATAATATTCAGAGGACTCTTCTAACCAAACATATAATTATCAGCAAAGTTGGTTTTTTTCTTTTTTTTTTTGTTTTTTTCCAAATCAAAATAATTCTTTTTACTTTATACACAAGTCATCGATTCAGCATTGTATAAAAAGATTAAAAAAAAAAGGGGGTGAAATATCCGTTTTTCTAATTTTTAAAAATCAAATACAAATAACTGGTTCAAATCATTTTTTTATCGACATGAGTGTTTTATATCGGACAAGAAATTCCAACACTTTGAAACCATTTACGGATTAACATATTCTATATTAACATAGCAGTAGAAAGAGTACCATGCTGCATTTGGACTTCAAATTATTTAGCTTTAACCCTGTTAACAATCCCACATTATTGGTTGATGGAGAATTAAAGCAGATTTACCAATGAATCACGAAATGCTACGGTTCTTAAATATGATTTCTTAATTTATTCATAAGTAATTTGTTGAATAGTGCATCTTTTTGAGTTATAGTGAAAAAAATTGTAGTTGGTTGGATCCAGCCTATTCTTGAAACAAACAACTCACACACACTCCCTTTCTAAAAAAGATCAATACACCAAAGATTACACTTAGATTTATTGGATTTGTAGCTAAAATATCGGTATTAAACCCAAAACTCTCAGCGAATGGCCAATAACCCATGGAAAGGAAAGAATCGGTTACATTTTTCAAATGATCTCCTCTTTCTTACTCTTATATATAGACTAATTATCTATATTTTTTTATTCTATTATTTTTCTAAATTAAATAGGAATAGGGTATGATACGAACCTAGGACGACTGATACGAACCTAGAACGACCTGCTCCTTAACCCGTATTATATTAGTCCGGATCTCAATTAATTTCAAGTTCTAATGGAATGGACCTCAACCCTTAACCAACCTATGGTTAGAAACCTTGGTATAATGTAGACGCCACAATAGGGGATGGAAAACCTATTGATAAGTCAAGCTAAAACAACAAATCCTCTAATGGTGTTTTAGGTGTTCTCAAAGAACAAAGAGATAATTAATCTCATAAGTATTTTCTTAATCAAATTAAAGTTGTATTCTTATTGAAAAATAAGCCTTTAAATAGGCTTTGAAAGAAACAAAATAAACCCTTAAAACCCTAGAAAAAACTGGCCACACACATAAAGAAACCTAGTTGGCCGCAAGTATACTTCCTTTCCTAATCTAAGTTTGATTAATTAATTCCTTTATATTAAATTAGGAATTAATTAATTTACAATAAAATAAAAACCTTCCTCAAGTTATTTGTCCAGAAAATAAATAAATAAAAACCCAAAAAGAAATAAAGTCAATCGCAAATTAGGTAACAAGTTGACTTTGACATCTAGGCTGAATTATGTCTTCAACCGAGCTAACTTATGTCTGCCTGATGTCTCAGCTAACTTATGGCCTATCCGAGCTAACTGCCGTCTGTCCGAGCTAACTTGTGTCTGGCCGAGCTAACTGATGTCTGTTCGAGCTAAGTTATGTCTGGCCGAGCTAACTGATGTCTGTCTGAGCTAAGTTGCATCCGATGTCCGAAGTCTGAGATCAGATGTCCGAGGCAAGGCTCCGATGTCCGACTCAAGGGTGTCCGATATAAAATGTTCGATGTATGGGTATCCGATGTATCAACCTCCACCACTTGCATACTTAAAACAGGTCTTTTATCCTCAGGTATGGACAAGCCCTTTTGAGAATGAATTACTTTCTGGATAAAGGCAGCAAGGTTGTCCTTAAACCTCTTAGCTTGAGCCCTAGTGGTCGGTCCAGTCTTCATCTGTATCGGATCAGTACCCCAGCGAGTTGTCGGTGGTGTATGCTCGGGCGGGTTCGCATCAACGACCTGCTCCTAAACCCATATTATATTAGCCCGGATCTTAATTAAGTACAAGTTCTAATGGAATTGACCTCAACCCCTAACCAATCTATGGTTAGAAACCTTGGTATAATGTAGACACCACAATAGTGGATGGAAAACATATTGAGAAGTCAAGCTAAAACAACCAATTCTCTAATGGTGTTTTAGGTGTTCTCAAAGAACAAAGAGATAATTAATCTCACCAGTATTTTCTCAATCAAATCAAAGTTGTTTTCTTATTGAAAGATAAACCTTTAAATAGGCTTTGAAAGAAACAAAATAAACCCTAAAAACCCTGGGAAAAACCGGCCGCACACATAAAGAAACCTAGTTGGCCGTAACTATTTTTCCTTTCCTAATCTAAGTTTGATTAATTAATTCCATTATATTAAATTAGAAGTTAATTAATTTACAATTAAATAAAAACCTTCCTAAAGTTATATGTCCAGAAAATAAATAAATAGATACCCAAAAAGAAATAAAGTCAATCACAAATTAGGTAACGAGTTGACTTTGACATCTAGGCTGAATTATGTCTTCAACCGAGCTAACTTATGTCTGCCCGATGTCCGAGCTAACTTATGGCCTATCCGAGCTAACTGATGTCTGTCCGAGCTAACTTGTGTCTGGCCGGGCTAACTAATGACTGTCCGAGCTAAGTTATGTCTGGCCGAGCTAATTGATGTCTGTCCGAGCTAAATTACTTCCGATGTCCGAAGTTCGAGATCAGATGTCCTAGGCAAGGCTCCGATGTCCGAGGCAAGGGTGCCCGATATAAAACGTCCGGTGTATAAGTATCCAATGTATCAGCCTCCACCACCTGGATACTTAAAACAGGTCTTTTATCTTCAAGTATGGACAAGCCCTTTTGAGAATGAATTACTTTCTGGATAAAGGCAGCAAGGTTGTCCTTAAACCTCTTAGCTTGAGCCCTAGTGATCGGTCCAGACTTCATACGTATCGGATCAGTACCCCAGCGAGTTGTCGGTGGTGTGAGCTCGGGCGGGTTCGCATCATTCCCCTCCTCTTGAAAAGGATTTGTCTTCAAATCGAAGTCATTACCTGCAGGAAAAGGAGATAAATCAGCAACATTAAATGTGGCACTAACACTAGACTCACCGGATAAATCAAGTTTGTAGGCATTGTCATTTATCCTCTCTAAAACTTGAAAAGGTCCATCGCCCCTCGGCATGAGTTTGGATTTCCTTTGTTCAGGAAACCTTTCTTTCCTTAAATGCAGCCACACCCAATCTCCAGGTTCAAACACCATTGATTTTCGGCCTTGATTAGCCACCTTTGCATATTGCTCGGTCCTCCTCTCAATGTTTGCTCGTATCTTCTCATGAATCTGCTTTACAAATTCAGCTTTTTGTTTTCCATCCAGATTAGCACACTCACTTAAAGGTAAAGTGTTAAATCTAATGGAATCATATGCAAATTCAAATGGGGTAAATTTAGTTGCTGAATGTAAAGACCTATTATATGCAAATTCAACATGAGGCAAACATTCTTCCCATGTTCTTAAATTTCTACTAATTAATGCTCTTAACAATGCAAACAAGGTTCTATTTACTACTTTGGTTTGTCCATCAGTTTGTGGATGACAAGTAGTTGAAAATAAAAGCTTAGTACCTAATTTAGCCCACAACGTTTTCCAACAATAGCTTAAGAACTTAGCATCCCCATCCGAAACAATAGTTCTTGGCATTCCATGCAATCTCATAATTTCCTTGAAAAATAAATTAACAATATTGGATGCATCATCAGTTTTGTTACATGCAATAAAATATGCCATAAATGCTGAACTGAGGCTCATCCACCTTGGCTTCAGGAAAAAAAAAAACCATCACGGGTGACATGCATTGCTTTGCCCAACATTGTGCCATGGTATCACCTAACAAAGCCCAAGGTGGTGCCACCATGCCCCATGCCATGCCCATCGATGCTTTGTAAGCAAGGGAGGTGCCACCACCCTTGCCCAAGGTGATGTGATTCCGCCCGAGCCCGCTCCACCGATAACCCGTTGGGGTGCTGACTTGACATGGATGAAGACTAGGCCAATCACAAGAGCTCAAATTAAGAGATTTTAGGGAAACCTGGGAGTATTTATACAGAGGGTAATCAATCTCAACAGAGCTTGTCCATACTTGAAGATACAAAGCCTATTCTAAGCACCCAAGTGGTGGAAGCCGATACGGACCATGATAACGATTTTGGTACATTTTTGGAGTCCGAGAAGCATGAAATGGTTCCAATGCTTTATGGGTTCAATACATATGCCTAAGAGGTCATGGAATCAAGTTAAAGTAGCCTCAAATGCAATAAAAAAGGGCTTGTACAGACAGCATCAACAATTTGGCCGAATTTGCTGTATTGCTTGCTGGCTTTACTGTATTTTACTATATTAGCCTTTTCTTATTTTTCCAAGCATAGGCAACGTGTGGGACTTCATATTCAGCTTATTTGGCATCCTAAAAAGCATCTAGAATCTGATTTGAAGCTCAAAGATGTCAAAGATTGATCAAAGTCAACTTGATCAAAAGGCTAGCATTTTTAGTTTCCTAATTTGTTTTTACTTTTTGTTTTAGGAAACTACCATTAATTTTTGGCTTTTATTTATTTATTTTCTGAACAAATAACTTTAGGAATGTTTTTATTTTATTCTTTCCATTGTAAATTAATTAATTCCTAATTTAATATAAATGAATTAATTAATCAAACTTGGATTAGGAAAGGAAGTCTAGTTTCGGCCAACTAGGTTTGTTTATGTGTGGTGGCCGATTTTATGTATGTTCTAGGGTTTTATTTCGTGGCTTTGTAGCCTATTTAAAGGCTTAGTTTTCAATAAGAATAAAACTTTGATTTGATTAAGAAAATACTTGTGAGATTAATTATCTCTTTGTTCTTTGAGAACACCTAAAACACCATTAGAGAATTGGTTGTTTTAGCTTGACTCATCAATAGGTTTTCCATCCCCTATTGTGGCGTCTACATTATACCAAGGTTTCTAACCATGGGTTGGTTAGGAGTTGAGGTCCATTCCATTAGAACTTGAACTTAATTAAGATTCGGGCTACTATAATACGGGTTTAGGAGCAGGTCGTCCTAGATTCGTATTATTTGGTATCAGAGCTAAATTTTGTTCAGGTTTGATCTATCTTTATTTGCTTTATTTGTTTTTGTGTTATTCTGCAATTTTAGCATTAGGTTAAGGTTTCATCCATCCCATACAAGTTCTGCATCTTTTAAAAAAAATAAAAATTCATTCCTAGTTGAATTAGGTTTCCTAGTTTTATCATATTTTTGTTTCTTAGTTTGTTGGTTGTTTTTCATCATTGTTCTTGTTAATTTTGGTTTTTGTTGATTTTTCTTTGCTGTTTTACTCTTAAATCTTTGCATTCATCTGTTCAAAAAAATAAAAAAAAAAACAAGAGTTTGCGGCAACATTTAAAAAAAAAAAAACTGCACATTTGTGTTTATTTCGAGGTCATGGGTTTGGTGAATTTTTGGAGTTGGAATTGCAATTTTGGTAATTATTCTTACTACTACAGTTGTTTATGTTCTGTGAGTGAAAAAAAAAAAAAAGAAAGAAGAGGTAAAGCCGAATAAAATAAAAAAAGAAAAATAGAAAACCCCACCAAACAAAATTTTTTTTCCAGCACACATACACCACCGAACCCCAAAAGGGATGAAAAACAGCACACAAAAACAGCACACATACACCACCGAACCCCAAAAGGGATGAAACACAGCACACAAAAACAGCACACCTTTACAAATCCAGCAATCAAAAGGAACTTCAAGCCACCACAGCAGCGACGGCGACGGCACGGCAGAAACCCAGCAACCAAATCCCGGCGACGAGACGGCAAAAACCCCAGCCACCCAGTGCGACGGGCGACGGCGATGGAGAGAAGGTGAAGTTCTTCCAACCCAACCACCGGCAAGAAAGAAGAAGCAGAGGAAGAAGGAACTTTGGGTATTTAGGAAAGAAACCCACAAAATCCTTCAAACCCTTGAAAGAAACAAGAATGCATAATGAGAGTGATCCTTCAAAATCTTCTCATACCCCCTAGATTGCTTCCAACTCTCTAGTTTCCGTACTAATGGTTAATGGTTGAAAAGAAAGCCCATAGATTAACGTGCCATTTTATTTATAATATTTCATGAATATTGGGGAATAAAAAAATGTTATTAAAAACATTTTAAGGGCAAATAAAAATATTTAAAGACACTTACAAACGAAAAAATGGAAATACAAAAAAAAAAAAAAAGAAATCAGAAAAAGCGACGTATAAAGAATAAAAATTAAAAAGCATATAAATTTTAAGTGTTTTGAAATGTTAAATAAAAATTAAATATACTTGAAAGAAAATCAGACAGATTAAAAAATATAAAAAAAAAGTCATTCACGTTGTTAAAATATTTTAACTAGTTATTTGATGCTGAGATAAAATCAGATTGATTAAAAAAATAAAAAAACAAAACTCATTTATGTTGTTTAAATATATTCACTGGTTATTTGATGCTGGAAGAAAATCAAATTGTTAAAAAGCATGGTTTTTTTGAAAAAAAAAAATTGGGTATTAGGCGACGCATAATACTGCTTATGCGTCGCCTATTACTCTAATTTAAAAAAAAAAAAACTCTCTTTATATTGTATAAATATTTTCACTAGTTATTTGACGCTCAACTAAAATAAAATTGTTAAAAATGAAGGTTTAAAAAAAAAAAAAACTTTGGATTATAGGCGACGCATAAGGCTGTCTATGCGTTGCCTATTACTATAATTTACAAAAAAAAAAAAAAACTCTCTTTATCTTGTTTAAATATTTTCACTGGTTATTTGATGCTGGAAGAAGATCAATTGTTAAAAATGAAGCTTTTAAAAAAAAAAAAAAAACATTGGGTTATAGGCGACGCATAAGACTTCATATGCGTCGCCTATTACTACAATTTAAAAACAAAAAAAAAAAACCTTTTTAACTTGTTTAAATATTTTCACTGGTTATTTGATGCTCCAACAAAATCAAATTGTTAAAAATGAAGGTTTTAAAAAAATATATAAAAAATAAATGTGTATTAGGCGACGCATAAAATAGATTATGAGTCGCCTATTACTGTAATTTAAAAAAAAAAATCCTGTTTATCATCTTTAAATATTTTCACTGGTCATTTGATGCTGGAAGAAAATCAAATTGTTAAACAGGAAGATTTGAAAAAAAAAAAAACATTCTCTAACTAGTTTAAATATTTTAACTGGTTATTTGATGCTCCAAGAAAATCAAATTGTTAAAAAAGATGGTTTTTTTGGGGAAAATAAAAAAGGGTATTAGGCGACGCATAAGGATGATTATGCGTCGCCTATTACTATAATTGAAAAAAAAAATCTCTTTATCTTGTTTAAATATCTTCACTGGTTATTTGATGCTCCTAGAAAATCAAATTGTTAAAAAATATGGTTTTTTTTGGGGGGGAAAAAAAAAAGGGTATTAGGCGACGCATAAGGATTTTTATGCGTCGCCTATTACTATAATTTAAAAAAAAAAAAAAAACTCTCTTTATCTTGTTTAAATATTTTCACTGGTTATTTGATTTTCCAACAAAATCAAATTGTTAAAAAGGAAGGTTTTAAAAAAATATATGAAAAATAAATGGGTATTAGGCGACGCATAAAATAGATTATGCGTCACCTATTACTGTAATTTAAAAAAAAAAAAACTCTGTTTATCATCTTTAAATATTTTCACTGGTTATTGTTAAACAGGAAGAAAAATCTTCTCTAACTAGTTTAAATATTTTAACTGGTTATTTGATGCTCCAAGAAAATCAAATTGTTAAAAATGATGGTTTTTTTTTTTAAAAAAAAAAGGAGGGATATTAGGCGACGCATAAGGCTGTTTATGCGTCGCCTATTACTATAATTAAAAAAAAAAAAACCTTCTTTTACTTGTTTAAATATTTTCACTGGTTATTTGATGCTTCAAGAAAATCAAATTGTTAAAAAGGATGGTTTTTTTTGGGAAAAAAAAATTTGTTTAATAGGCGACGCATAAACAGCCTTATGCGTCGCCTAATACTATAATTTAAAAAAAACAAAAACTCTCTTTATCTTGTTTAAATATTTTCACTGGTTATTTGATGCTGGAAGAAAATCAAATTGTTAAACAGGAAGATTTAAAAAAAAAAAAAAAAACCTTCTCTAACTAGTTTAATTATTTTCACTTTTTATTTGATGCTCCAAGAAAATCAAATTGTTAAAAATGATGGTTTTTTTGAAAAAAATAAAAATGGGGTATTAGGCGACGCATAAGGCTTTTTATGCGTCGCCTATTACTATAATTTAAAAAAAAAAAAAACTTTCTTTATCTTGTTTAAATATTTTCACTGGTTATTTGATGCTCAAAGAAAATCAAATTGTTAAAAAGGATGGTTTTTTTTTTTATAAAAAATAACTTTTGGTATTAGGCGACTCATAATTTTGTTTATGCGTCGCCGATTACTATGATTAAAAAAAATAAAAATAACTTTCTCTATGTTATTTAAATATTTTCACTGGTTATTTGATGCTGAAATAATATCAGATTGATTAAACAGAAAGATCACAAACCCAAAAAAACAAATTATTTGTTCATAAGCGACTCGTAAATATTTTAATGAGTCGCTTTTTACTTGAAATGTCCTTCCCAAATGTAATCTATTAGTTTATTTGGGTTCATATAAACTATCACTGATAGCCGAAAACATGAAAGTGCAACTCGTTGAACATACTTACTTCGAGCAATTGGACTATGGGTCCTTGCTTTAGACCAATTTACAATTTTTATATCCTATCTCAAATTATGTCGTGAGATGTGTTTTTGTGTTTGTGTATACTCATCACATATGAGAATAATTGAAAAGAGCATTGATAGAACTATTTTATATTTTTAGATTAATTGACTTGGTGTTCATTGGAATGCTATGTGAAAATTTTTTTTGAATGTAATTTTAAAAAAACTGACACAAATTAAAAAATAAATTTTAATTACTATTGGATAAGGCGACCCTTATATACGTAAATGCGTCGCCTGTTTCTATCAATGAGTCGCTAGATCATCTACCTTTTTAAATGTAAAATTACCATTTTAGAATTATTGCCAAAAGTTTAAGAAGGAAATAAACAGTACTTGGAGAAACTTATTTGTTTTAAACGAATTAAAAAAAGAGCGTCTATGAAACTGTTTATCCTTTAGCGACACAGTTTATCTGAATACGTCGCCTGTTTATCCAATTTCTTAAAATATTTGGCGCGTTTTCAAAATTTACGCGGGATTTTGATTACCATTTCTTTTCACAAAATATGTGTTAGTACACTTCATAATAGGTGTTAGAATTGGAAGCAATCTAAAAGAGACTTGAAGAGTGGGATATTTCGTGTTTAATTTTCCATTTGCTTGCATTGCTATCTGGAAGTTGGATTTCTTTCTTCGTGGATTCTTCTTTCTTCGTTAACCTCGTGGTTAGCTTGGATTCTTTTTTCTTTGTCTCCATGGTTTCGGTGAGTTTCTTTTCGCTTTATGATTGGCGGTGACATGTGGTGGATTGGGTTATTTTTTATTTATTTATTCATTATACCCGAAGGTTAGGTTCGCTGGGTTTTCTTAATCTTGTTTTTGTGGATAATTTGTTTCGATGGGTTTTCTTAATCTTGCTTTTGTCAATAATTTGTTTGCGATGGGTTTTCTTAATCTCGCTTTTGTGGATAATTTGTTTGCGATGGGTTTTTTTAATCTTGCTTCGATGGGTTTCTTAATCTTGCTTTTGTCGATAATTTGTTTGAGATGGGTTTTCTTAATCTTGCTTTTGTCGATAATTTGTTTGCAATGGGTTTTCTTAATCCTGCTTCGATGGGTTTCTTAATCTTGCTTTTGTCGATAATTTGTTTGCGATGGATTTTCTTAATCTTGCTTTTGTCTCAAAGTTTTTTAATGATATTGTTTGATATTGTTCTGTTTAGATTGGTAGGGAAATGGATAAATCGTGGATAGCGAAGGATAGAACCTCAAGCGATTTTGCTAAGGGGGTGAGTGAATTTTTGACATTTAGCATGGAGAATGCCAACGATTGTAATGCCATACGGTGTCCTTGCATGCAATGCGGGAATATGAAAATCCATACTATTAGGGATATTAAAGGCCATATATATTGGAATGGGTTTGATGTCAACTATCGGCGATGGATTTGGCATGGTGAGTCATGTGCTGATGGTATTAGACCATCTTCTCATTTTGGGAATATTAATGTAGAATATAATGAAAATGATAGTAGTAGTAAGGAAGACGTGGCTTTCAATAGCTTAGACATGACCCGTGCTGCATTAGAAACTTTTGATAATCATCCTAATGAATTTGCTACCTTATTGGAGGATGCGGAGAAACCTTTGTACCTAGGTTGTACCAAATTTACCAAGTTGTCAGCTTTGGTTAAATTATACAACTTAAAGGTAAGATATGGATATTCTGATAAGAGCTTTGATGTACTGTTGCAATTGTTATCCCAGATGTTGCCAAATGACAATGTGTTGCCAACCTCCATGTACAATGTTAAGAAGACTTTGAGTGCTTTGGGAATGGAGTACATCAAGATTCATGCATGTCCTAAAAGTTGTATTCTGTTTAGGAAGGAATATGTGGACCTTAATGAATGTCCTAAATGTGGATCTGCTAGATGGAAAATTGATAAGAATGGAGTTGCTAGCAATATTCCAAATAAAGTTTTATGGTACTTTCCTATTATTCCGCGTTTTAAACGAATGTTTCGTAGTGTTGAAACAGCTAAGAATTTGACATGGCATGCCAATGGGAGAAAGGTTAAGACAGGGGAAATGCAACACCCTGCGGATTCTCCATCTTGGAAGTTGGTTGATCGTTTATGGCCAAACTTTGCATCCGAAGATAGGAATTTGAGACTTGGGATCGCGGCCGATGGAGTTAATCCACATAATATGTTGAGTAGTAGGTATAGTTGTTGGCCTGTGATGACGGTTGTGTTTAATCTTCCTCCTTGGTTGTGTATGAAGTGGAAATTTATGATGTTAAGTCTTCTAATTTCTGGACCGAAGCAACCAGGAAATCAAATTGATGTATACATGGAGCCGTTAGTTGAAGACCTGCAGCGGTTGTGGAATGAGGGTGTTACGGTCTTCGATGCTTACCGTCAGGAGAAATTCACGTTGAAGGCAGTGTTGCTATGGACAATAAATGATTTCCCAGCTTATGGTAACTTGTCTGGTCATGCGGTGAAGGGATATTATGCTTGTCCAATTTACAGTGAAAATACTTTTGCTACAAGGCTAAAGCATGGATAAAAAATGAGTTTTATCGGGCATAGAAGATTTCTTCCTCCAAATCATCAATATAGAAGGCAAAAGAAGGCTTTCAATGGATTTCAAGAATTTGGAGTGCCTCCAAAACCGTTGACTGGAGAAGAAATCTTAGATAAGCTTAATGCAATGAGATTTGATAACTCACACAAGAGGAAAAGGACTGTTGATTTTGAAGAATGTTGGAAGAGGAAGTCCATTTTTTTTGAATTGGAATATTGGAAATTTCTCCATGTGCGACATAATTTAGATGTCATGCATATTGAGAAAAATGTTTGTGAGAGCATATATGGTACATTGCTCAATATTCCTAGTAAGACGAAGGACAAAGTTAATGCTCGGTTAGATTTACAAGAAATGGGTTTGCGGAAAGACTTGGCCCCTAAGCCTCAAGGTAATCGAACTTTCCTACCACCAGCCTACTATACATTATCAAAGCATGAGAAGAAATTGTTTTGTAAGTGTTTAGCAGACTTAAAGGTTCCAGATGGTTATTCTTCAAACTTTAGGAATATTGTTTCAATGGAGGACTTAAAGATGGTAGGATTGAAATCTCATGATTGTCATACATTGATGCAACAACTCTTGCCTCTTGCAATTTGTGCAATCCTTCCTAAACATGTGAGACATGCAATTGCAAGACTTTGTTTTTTCTTCAATGCAATTTGCAAGAAGTCTATCATTGTTGCTGAATTGGAAAGTATTCAAAATGATCTTGTCACAACTTTGTGCCTTTTAGAGAAATTCTTTCCACCATCATTTTTTGATGTAATGGTTCATCTAACTGTACATTTGGTTCGAGAGGTAAGATTGTGTGGACCAATACATTTCAGGTGGATGTACCCGTTTGAGAGATACATGAAAGTATTGAAAAGTTATGTTCAAAACAAAAATCGGCCAGAAGGTTGTATTGCCGAGGGTTACATATGTGAAGAAGTGATTGAGTTTTGTAGTGAATTTCATAGAGGATTAGATGCAGTTGGAAACCCAATTGGTAGATATCAAAAGTTAAATGATAAGGATGATGTTGGTGCCCCATTTAAAGGTGGAAAAAATCAATCAATTGATCAACAACTTTGGGAGCAAGTTCATAGATATATACTTTTGATTACACCAGAAGTGGAACTGTATGTCAGGTGCGTATATACATGTTAATGTATAAAATAGTTGATATTTTATATATATATATATATATATATCAACATGTATAATTTAGTTGATATTTTGAATATATTAATAGGCATCGATAAGTTGATATGTTGGATATTTTTATTAATTACAACAACTTTTATTTGTTTTAGTATTCATTTTGAAGTCTTGAAGTCAAGCAAAAAAAATCAAGGAAAAAAAGAAAAATGGTTTCAAGACGAACACAAACGTACATTTACGTACTGGTTACGTGATAAGGTATGGGAAAGTTAAATATTCAATATATAATATCATTGTTTTAGCTTTAATTTTTCATATTTTTCTATTGACTAGATTGCACAAGAGCGAAGTCAACCTAATCACACAGTGTCTGAAACATTACGATGGTTAGCCCGTGGTCCGCAATGGGTGGTAACGAAACATGAAGGATATGTCATTAGAGGGGTTAGATTCAACACTATAAATATGGATAATAAGAGGGTCACCCAGAATAGTGGTGTCAAAGTTATTGCCAAAAGTGAGCATTTTGCTAGTGCTAAGGATAATAATCCAATTTTAGCCGAGATGACATACTATGGGATCATAAGAGAGATTTGGGACGTCGATTACACTATGTTTCGAATTCCAGTGTTCAAGTGTGATTGGGTTGACAGCAGTGGTGTGAAAGTTGATGAGATGGGGTTTACATGTGTTAACTTTAGTAAAATTGGATATAAATCTAACCCATTCATCATGGCTTCACAAGTTCAACAAATATTTTATGTTGAAGATCAACTTGACTTGAGATGGTCTATTGTTTTAACTCCACCACGACATTGTACTTTGGTTGAAGAAGAATTGGTTGAAGAAGATGTTCTTGGCGATACTACAATGGCTCACAATCCATTTGCCATACAATTGCCAAGTGTTGATGAAAATGATAATGAGGATGAATGTGAGAGTGGCTATGTTCATAATGACTGTGAGGGGATATGGATAAACAATATCTTCTAAATAAATTGGTACGTATATTTATTAACTTATAATTATATTTTAAGTAATATTTATTTATTCATTGTGTGTTTTTTTCTTATGTGTTTTCCACTTTAATTAGGAGAATATGTGCCACGCCAAACCTTAAGAAGGTAAATATTCATTAAATTTTCATTTACCAAATTACAATTTAATTTATTAATCATGATTAAGTTTTTATTAATTTATTTTGCGTCAGTGCTAACAAATTTTTTTATTTTTCCATATGCAGTATGAGGGCGTAATATCGTCAACACGAGTACATCAACTTCCATCTTAATAAGTATGCATATGTAAAAATATGTCAATGAGATGATATTTAATTATATTGATTATTGTTTTGTTATGAACAAGTATTTATTTTAAATTTTTATATTCTAATTATTTTGGACGAAGTTAGTTTGGATTTTTTGCTATTATAATTAATTTGATATTTTAATAAATTTTTATGAAGATAAATCTAAAAAAATATAAAAGAAATGGCGGTTTATGAAGATAACTAAAAGTCACCTAAAATATATAACGACATATAATAAGATCAATTTGGCGACTCATATAATTTTTAGCGACATAAATATATTGTTGTATATGTCGCTAAATAGGTAAAAGAGTCGCTAAAAATTCATAAATATGCGACTCTTATAATTTGTCGCTAAAACATGACGGTCGCTAATATGGCGACACTAAAAACTCCTCGCTAATTGTTACGGGTCGTTAAAAAACCGATCCACACAATTTGTCGCTAAACATAATACGTCGCTAAATAGGCGACAAAAAAGCGTCGCTAAAAATTCATGAGACGCTAATTTAGAGACACTAAAAAATAGTCGCTAAAAATATATGGTCGTTAAAAGAGAGACTCACATAATTCATCGCAAAAAATAACGCGTCGCTAAATAGGCGACAAAAAAATGTGTCGCTAAAAATGAATGAGTCGCTATTCAGGAAGCATTTTTAGCGACATAATTATTTGGCGACGAATCACGTAAGTGTCGCTAAAAATTTATTAGCGACTTTATTATAAAGAGTCGCTATTTTATTAGTCGCTATAAGTACATCACTGTATGAGTCGCTAAAAATTAAATGTGCGTCGCTAAAAATTCTTATTAGGCAACTGTTATTATACGTCGCCTGTTATCTTATATATTTCGCGACAAGACATTTGGCGACTCCGTCAAATGCGTCGTTGTTTATTTAGTGCAACGCAGTACTTGTGTCGTGTATCAGCTCGATTCTAGTAGTGGAGTTTGATTTGTTTGCTGGAAATTTGTTGGAGCTGCTGTTTTTTTGATTATTTATTCAATATTTGAGTTGCTGGGGAATTATTTTTGCTGCTGGATATTTGGATTTTGGGTGCTTAAATTATTTGGATTAAAATTAGTTAAAGGAATTGATACAAAACTTGAATTACAAAGAACAACAACCAACAACTTTTCTATATTTCTTTTTCCAGAATTTTATTCTTGAACTCATAATCTACTACCATCTGGTGCAGTTTTCAAAAATTCCAACGTTTCCCATTATTTTGTGTTTTCTTGTCTAGAAAGCCGAAAAATTAGGATTTGTTGGATTCTTTCGGCATTGCCTACTTTTTGCTTACTGTTTGTTGATAAGTTTAATTAAAATATACTAGTGATCTAATTGCTGTTTTATGGGTGTTTTAATTAGAACTTTGAGATAATTCATTGAGTGGAAAAAGGCAAGAGTGTGTGAGCTTAAATGAGAGTAAACAGCCGAAACAAGTGTGCAAACACGAGTGTCTAGTCCTCATTTGAGTGAAACACATAAGGGAGTGAAATTGTAAGGTCCTATTTTATTTTTATTGCATTATTATACTAACATGACAGAATCAAGAATGAGGAGAGGGGAGCCACCCTTGAGGATCAATGAGGAGGAGTCCATAGCATTCCATGGCAATGCCCGAGCTACCGGGAGTGGAGACCAAGTGGACATGAGAGCTGTTTTGGAGTCAATACAGTGGGTTAGTGCTCAAGTCGAGCATGTGAATCAAAGGATGGGAGGGCTAGAAGTTTCCCAAGGAATTCTGAACACAATAAATAGGCAAGAATTCCATGGAGGATGAGGCCGAGGACGAGGAGGTCGCGAGAGAACGAGAGAGGAATTTGATAAGGAGCCATTCAGTGGAGACTTTGAGGAAGGTATGGATGAAACTTTTACTATCCAAGATAGAGCTGGCCATGGAAGATATAGGAGGGAAGAAACAGATGACAATCTTAGCAATATCAAGATCAACATCCCACCATTCATGGGAAAAAGTGACCCCGATGCATATTTGGAGTGGGAAGAAAAGATGGAGATGATATTTGACCGCCATAATTATTCAGAGGCTAATAAGGTGAAATTGGCAGCAATGGAGTTTGGCCATTATGCACTCCAATGGTGGACCAATGAGAAAAACACCCGAAGGAGAGTTGGTGATGACTTGATTATTACATGGCGACAAATGAAAGGAGCCATGCGGAAGCGATTCGTACCATCACACTATCATTGGTTGCTGCATCAAAGACTTCAATATTTATCTCAAGGACATGGATCTGTGGAGGATTATTACAAGGAGATGGAGATGCTTATGATGAGATTGAACTTGAATGATGATAGGGAAGCAACCATGGCAAGGTTTCTTGGTGGTTTGAATCGTGAAATAGCCAATCAACTAGAATTGCAACAATATGTGGAATTGGAGGAGATGTTGCATGTGGCTATTAAATTAGAGCATCAATTCAAGAGGAGGGGTGTAAGATCATGGTTTGGAGGTGTTTCCAATAGTGGAAGGTCCAATTCAAGTGGCTGGAGGAACAATCCCATCTACGAAAGCAAGCCAAAGCCGAAAGTCAAAGAAGAAAGTTCAAACTGGCCAAGGAAGGAGACTAGAACCAAATCTGTCCAAGCACCAAAGAATGGGGTAAAATTAGATCCTAAACCTTCTAGAACTCATGATGTTGTGTGTTTTAACTGCCAGGGAGGAGGACACATTGATAGCCAATGCCCGAATAGAAGAATCATGGTGTTAAAGGGCAATGACGAGCTAGAACCGGAAACTGAAGAAAGTGAGGATGAAGCCAAGCAAGAGGAGGAGGACTTGGAGGATGAACCCGAAACCTTGCAAGCATCCAATGCTGAATTAAACTTGCTTTCTAAGAGAGTACTTGCTGCATACAAAGATGAGGACGAAATTCAAAGTGAGAACATCTTCCACACCCGATGTGAAATTCAAGGTAAGATTTGTAGTATGATTATTGATAGTGAAAGTTGTACAAATGTAATTAGTAACATTGTAGTTGATAAATTAGGCTTAATAACTATTAAACATCCAGAACTATATAGATTACAATGGCTTAATGATAGTGGTGAGATGAAAGTAAACAAACAAGCCAAAGTAAAATTTAGTATAGGTAGATATAAGGATGTAGTCTTATGTGATATTGTACCCATGATTGCTGGACATATACTATTAGGTAGGCCATGGCAATTTGATAAAGATGCTACTCATTTTAGTCGAGAAAATAGTATTGTTTTCAGGTTTAAAGGGAAGAAGGTCAAGCTAGAACCATTATCTCCTAAAGAGGTTTACAAAGACCAATTACAAATGCAACAAAAGAGAGAAGCCGAAAAGCGCAAGGAAAAAGCAAGTATGGCACCAACGGCTTCACCATTTTTCAAGAAGGTAAGAATGAGCTTGCTGTCCAAGGTAAGTCTTCTAATACTCAGGTTGTGTGGAAAAATTTTAATAAAACCAAGAGTGAAAAATTTGGTGCAAAAGCCGAGACTGAGGAAGGTGAGATGGCCGTGAGTGAGAAAGGGAAAGGAAGACAAGAAAGGAAAAATATAAATTTTTATCTTAGCTTTGGTGATGATAATAAAGTAATTATGAATAAGAAATCATTGCTGACCATGAATTTTAAGGATACTTATTTAAGGATGTCTTTATTGAATAGAACTTTATCTGCATTGTTGAGAGCTTTACTTAGTGGCAATTTGAAAATTTGGGAAATATTGTTTGCTAACTTTAAAAAGTGTAATTTTTACCATAATGAGCATGTATTTCTAGATTTTGCTGTAATAGTGTTTGGCCCAGGAGAATTGGTTTTGTTGCACTTACGAAAGGAAAGGTTTCCTAATCAAAGAAAGTCAAAGCTCATGCCGCCTATGGATGGATTTACCGGGTGAGTATAACATGAGTGCTGCATTTAATGCTGCTGATTTAACTCCTTTTGCTGCAGGTGATGATCTAGATTTGAGGAAAAATTCTTTTCAAGAGGAGGGGAATGATGTGATTCCGCCCGAGCCCGCTCCACCGATAACCCGCTCGGGTGCTGACTCGACACGGATGAAGACTAGGCCAATCACAATAGCTCAAAATAAGAGATTTAAGGGTAAAATGGGAGTATTTATATAGAGGGTAATCAATCTCAATAGAGCTTGTCCATACTTGAAGATACAAAGCCTATTCGAAGCATCCAAGTGGTGGAAGCCGATACGGACCTGGTGACGGTTTTGGTACATTTTTGGAGTCCGGGAAGCATGAAATGGTTCCAATGCTTTATAGGTTCAATACATATGCCTAAGAGGTCATGGAATCAAGTTAAAGCAGCCTCAAATGCAATCAAAAAGGGCTTGTACGGACAGCATCAACAATTTGGCCGAATTTGTTGTATTGCTTGCTGGCTTTACTGTATTTTACTGTATTAGCCTTTTCTTATTTTTCCAAGCATGGGCCACGTGTGGGACTTCATATTCAGCTTATTTGGCATCCTAAAAAGCATCTAGAATCTGATTTGAAGCTCAAAGAGGTCAAAGATTGATCAAAATCAACTTGATCACAAGGCTAACATTTTTAGTTTCCTAATTTGTTTTTACTTTTTGTTTTAGGAAACTACCATTACTTTTTGGCTTTTATTTATTTATTTTCTGGACAAATAACTTTAGGAAGGTTTTATTTTATTCTTTCCATTGTAAATTAATTAATTCCTAATTTAATATAAAGGAATTAATTAATCAAACTTAGATTAGGAAAGGAAGTATAGTTTCGGCCAACTAGGTTTCTTTATGTGTGGTGGCTGATTTTATTTATGTTCTAGGGTTTTATTTCGTGGCTTTGTAGCCTATTTAAAGGCTTAGTTTTCAATAAGAATAAAACTTTGATTTGATTAAGAAAATATTTGTGAGATTAGTTATCTCTTTGTTCTTTGAGAACACCTAAAACACCATTAGAGAATTGGTTGTTTTAGCTTGACTTATCAATAGGTTTTCCATCCCCTATTGAGGCGTCTACATTATACCAAGGTTTCTAGCCACAAGTTGGTTAGGGGTTGCGGTCCATTCCATTAGAACTTGAACTTAATTAAGATCCGGGCTAGTATAATACGGGTTTAGGAGCAGGTTGTCCTAGGTTCGTATCAAAAGGTGTGCCAAGCAGTGCCACCATTGCTAAACTGAGGCCCATCCACCTGCCTTGCTTTTGGGAGAACACCATGATAAACTAAGGTGGTGCCACCCCCTTACCTAGGGAGGGCCACCGCCCTTGCCTAGCATGTGCCAAGCAATGCCACCCATAGCGCCTTTGGCCCCCATACGGGCCAGGCTGCAACAAGGATGGCAATGAGGGTAGTCTCAATGCATTTACTTGCCCTAGGTTGACCCAAGGTGTGCCACCTTATATTACCCATCGTTGGGGCATCCGTGTGCCATGCCGTGCCCACTGCGTGTCTTGTTGTGCCCATCTCGTGCCTCGCTGCCAGCACAGGTATGCATTTCATAGCAAATCTGCATGTTTTATGTGCAACATAACATTTCTAAGAATCACTTTGGTCATTTAAAAGCATTCCCAACTAAAAGAACGAACCTCCATCGCATTCCCTATTTTTTTTTTCCTTATTTTCTCACTAAAAAAATAACAAAAAATTTTCCGTTGCTGAAAAAATTATAAATCCAATTCCATAATGTGGTATCAATTTTTCTAAGCATCATTATAAAAAATCTCATCAAAATTCAATGTCTACAGCAAGAAAGGGGCCATTATGACTCCTCGCTGAAATTGATATCTGATCCTGTCAGACAAAAAATGGCTAAATAAGCTCTTTAGAGGGGTGGTACGTACCTACTTCACTAGCGAGCCCCCCTCGGCCTGCCAGTACTACCCACATCCTCCAGCAGGGGTGTGGGCACAATGGCAGGTCTCGTTGACAGGTGGGGGCCTCCATGCACCGGTAACGGTACGGGGTGGGTCCCACTATCGGTGACCCAGTAGGGCGGTGGGGGGACTTATTAGTGTGGGAAACTCGAAATGTGTGGGATTGTACGGCGCGATCCATTGCTTTGCATGGCTACTGCCATGGTGTTACATGGTGCAACATTTGTGGTTGATGCTTCTTCATGGATGTTTGTTCGATGATTTCCGGGGGCACTCCTTGAAATGGGGGAGGAAGGACACCTGCACTTGTGTGGAAGTCTCCACTAACCTTGCTTGGGGGGCAATCTCGACGGGATCCGAATGGGTGTCTATGTAGGGTATGCTTCTTCATGGATGCTTGTTTGGTAATTTCCGAAGGCGCTTGATGTAGGACAGATAGCGAAAGAAAGAAAATAGACAAGAAATATATAGGATTCTAGTATCACACTAGAATGATTTTAGGAATCACTCCGAAAACCCTAGGCATCACACCTAAGTTTGTTTTGCATCACACAAAACCAGAGAAAATAATCTCATAAAATGCTTGTAATATTGATTAACTCCTCCAAGAATTACAAACAACGCTATTTATATTAAAATCATCTAATAACATTAGGAAACTAAAATAATAGAAAATCTCGTTAAATAAGGAAACTAATAACATTAAGAAACTGAAAATAATAGGAAACCTAATTAAATAGAGGTCTTGATTGAGTTTTTGAAATTCTTGGTCAGTGATCCATGTGCAATCTGAAAGTGGTCGGTTCTTCCACTTGACAAGATACCGTTGATATCCTCCACCTCTAGTTGATACTATTTGATGATCAACAACATCTTCAATTTCCTCTTTTAATCGAAATGTAGATGGTAGACTTGCTGCCTTGCTACCACTTGCTGTATCATTTTCATGTCCCTCATAAGAACTTAGATCCTCAATATTGAAGACATTACTTATACCCATATTCTTTGGTAGATCAAGGACATAGGCATTTAAGCTGATTTTCTTTAAAATCTTATATGGACCAACATTCGTTGAATGTAGCTTCTTATAAGTGCCCTTAGGAAAACGTTCAGGCCTTATCTGAACCATTACCATATCCCCTTCATTAAATTCAACAAATTTTCTCTTCAAATCAGCATGTGCCTTGTAGCTTTCATTACTTAGAGCAAAATTTCTACGAATATCATCATGAATTTCTTTAATGTGTCTTCCAAAAGTTTCAGCTTTAGCACTTGGCCTTACTGCCAAAGGCAAAGGAACCAAGTCAATAGGCTTCCTAGGGAGCATCCCAGTTACAATTTCAAATGGGCTGCGACCTATGCTCCTATTTATGGAGCTATTATATGCAAATTCTGCAGTAGGAAGTATTTGATCCCAACTAGTTATGTGATCTCCAACTAGACAGCGAAGTAAATCTCCCAAGCTTCGATTTACAATTTCTGTTTGACCATCTGATTGTTGATGAAAAGTAGAAGAGAACTTCAATTTGGTATTCATTGTCTTCCATAAGGTTCTCCAAAAATAACTCATAAACTTTACATCCCGATCTGAAACTATTATCATAGGTAGTCCATGAAGATGAACTATTTCTTTGAAAAATAATTTAGTTACGTGAATGGCATCCATGGTCTTTGAACAGGCAATAAAGTGTACCATTTTTGAAAATCTATCAACCACAACCATTATGCAATCATGCCCCCTTATTATTTTAGGTAATCCTAAAACAAAATCCATGAAAGCTTCGTACCTCTTGCAATGAACTAGGAATTGGCCACTCTAAGATAGCTTTAGTCTTCAAAGGATCCATTTCCAGTCCTCTTGACGAAACAACATAACCCAAGAATACTACTGATGATGTCATAAAACAACATTTCTTCAAATTTATGTAGAGCTTCTCTTGTCGAAGAACTCTCATAACTTGCTGCAAATGTGAAAGATGGTCTTCCCTGCTCTCGTTATATATCAATATATCATCAAAATATACTACCAAAAATTTAACAAAGAATGGCTGTAGAATTTGATTCATAAACCTTATAAATGTACTTGGAGCATTTGAAAGACCAAATGGCATTACCAGCCATTCATAAAGACCATCCATTGTTTTGAAAGCTGTTTTCCACTCATCTCAGGGCCTTAGACGAATTTGGTGATATCCACTTTTTAGATCCAATTTTGAAAATATACACGAACCAGCCATCATGTCCAACATGTCATCAAATCGAGGGATAGAGAAGTGATATTGGATTGTAATCTTGTTAATCACATGACTATCAGCACACATTTGCCAACTCCCATCTTTCTTGGGTGTAAGCAAAGTAGGAGCAGCACAAGGACTTAAACTCTCACGGATGAATCCCTTGGACAGCAACTCCTCCACTTGCCTCTTAAGCTCTGCATGCTCGCTAGGATTCATACAATATGCTGGAAGATTAGGTAATTGAGCTCCTGGTACAAGGTCTATGGCATGCTGAATGTTACATAAACGAGGTAATTCACTTGGAAACTCTTCTGGAACCAAATCTTAAAAATCAAATAGCAACTTCTGAATCTCTACTGGAAACGTTTGCTTGTTGGTTGCTGTTTCATTCTTTGTTTCCTTTGCTAGAATAGCATATATAACTCCATTTTTCTTACTTTCTCACTCAAAATTCTTGTTAGTAAGAATATGTAGAGACGCTTATGGATTGTTAGAAACCTTGGTTTTTCCACCTTATATTTATCCATCTCAGCTACCGTCATAGGCTTCAACACAACCTTCCTATCTTTGAACATGAAAGAGTAGGTATTTTCTCTCCCACAGTGAAACACATCTCTATCATAAAGCCAAGGACGACCAAGAAGAATATGTGTTACTTTCATTAGAATCACATCACACCAAATTGAGTCATTGTAAACCCCACATGAAAAAGAAACTAGACAGCGTTGGGTTACCGGAATTGAAGTGCTGTCAATCCATGCTACTTTATATGGATGTGGATGCGGTTCAATAGGAAGTTTTAATCGTCCTACCATAGATGCCGAAACAACATTCACTACCACCATCAATGATAAGTTTTTGTGCTTGATTTTCTCAACGAACCAACATTTGAAAAATAGAGGTGCGTTTCCAATCTTCTTTCTCATCTTTCAAAATTGAAAGGATACGTCTAACAACAGCATTTAATGAAGTATCTACTTCATCTTCTTCCAAGTCATCAGGATTATAAACTCCATAGTTGAAATTGTCTTCATCTTCCTCTCTTTGTTGATCAGGTTCTTCATGATGTTCTACATCAAGATGTAGGTTTCTTTTAGGACAATTATATGCCATATGACTAGGCTGTCCATATTTGAAACATTGGTTACCTTTTCCTCTAAGTTCAGAAGCATTAGGAAAAGGTACCTTGGCCTTCATAGGTTGTTTTGAAGGCTGATTTGCTATAACTCTGTAGCTGCGATTTATATCAGGTCTTTTGAAACTTCCAAGATACTCCTCCAAATCCAAAGAAACTGGAAAAGCTTGCTCTAAGCCGTAGATAGGTTTTCTTAATAACTCCCTCCTAATGTCGGACCTCAAACCAGATTTAAATCTTGCTAATGTTTGCCTTGGATCTTCAAGTAGTTGGCTTCGAGTCTTCAACTCATCAAACTTCTGAATATACTAAGCAACTGACAAATTACTTTACTTCAAGTTGATTGCTTGCTCACATAATTTATCATAGTAATTGGTAGGCATGTATTTTTCCCTGAGCTTAGCTTTCATCTCTTGCCAAGTACCAATGGGTGGTAATCCCATTCTCCTTAAATCTCCTTCAACACCCATCCACCAAATTTTGGCAAGACCTACTAGCTTCATCTTAGCGAACCTTACTCTCCGATCATCATCCATATCATACCAATCAAAATATTCTTCAATGGAAGAAAGCCAATCAGCAAACTCAGTTGGATTTACTTTACCTTTGAAATGTGGTACTTCAATCTTTACCCTCTTTGTGATGTCATCAAAAGTATTGTGACGTCCTTGTGTTGATTGCAATATATCTCTCACCCAATTAGGTGTCTGTTGGGCTATAAGGAAAGGCATTAGAGCAATTGTCTTTGATGGCAGCTTCTCTTGACTTTTATCATCATTGGGTTTAGGATTCTCATCTTGTTCATTGTTAGTTGAAGAACTACTAGCTTGAGATATTTGGGCTTCAATATTACTAACCCGAACATTAAAAGACTCCACTTGTTCGACCATACGAATAAATAATTCCTCAAATTGATTGTCAGTTATTCTACCTCTAAAACTCTTTCCAGATCTCCTAGTCATGATTCTTTAATTTAAAGAAACAATCTGATCACCGGACACTGTTCACGCCATGGGTTACTATTCATGCAGAAGAATTTACTGTTGATGGAACTGCTTACGCGGCTAGGGTTGGAACCAGGCTCTGATACCAAATTGATGTAGGACAGATTGGGAAAGAAAGAAAATAGAAAAGAAATAAATAGGATTCTAGTATCACACTAGAATGATTTTAGGAATCACTCCGAAAACCCTAGGCATCACACCTAGGTTTGTTTTGCATCACACAAAACCAGAGAAAATAATCTCATAAAATTCTTGTAATATTGATTAACTCCTCCAAGAATTACAAACAACCCTATTTATATGAAAATCATCTAATAACATTAGGAAACTAAAATAATAGGAAACCTCGTTAAATAAGGAAACTAATAACATTAAGAAACTAAAAATAATAGGAAACCTAATTAAATAATAAAATACTCTAATTAAAAATAGGAAACTAAATTAATCTACTAAAATCCTTGAAGATCCCAAATAAGCCCATCTTGTCATAGAGCATGTCAAATTAATGTTTGGGCCTTAGAATATGTCAGAGGTTGTTTCCATCTTGCATCAGTGCTGCTTGAAATGGGGGAGGAAGGACACCTACACTCGTGCGGAAGTCTTTCCGAACCCTGCTTGGAGGGCAATCTCGACAGGATCTGAGTGGGTGTCTGTGCAGGGTATGCTACGGTGCCTCAGCATGCAGCACCATGTTGTAGCCCTGTTAGGCCATGGATTGGACCATCGGTTGCGTTCTTTATGCTTAGCAGTGCTGGCTTGGCTCTAATTCGGCGGCAAGCATGCTTGGTTGGCCTTCATGCTGATTGGGCTGCGTGCATTCGGTTGGATATGGGTTTTCCTGTACTTGATGCGTGTGAGTGGTGGTAGAGCTGCGCATATTGGCAGGCTCCATGCTTGGGCATCGAACTACTGACTCTAGCTCCGTCAATATTTGCTGCAAGGGCACTGTGCTCCTTTAGCCGCTTGGTTCTTATGTTACCTACCTAGAGAAACAGAACTGGTTGTCCCTGGATCTCTCTTTCCTCCTTGTGCCCTTCCACAGATGCCAGGTTTCAACACTTCGTGGATTCAATGAATATCAATAAGAGGTCATGGTATCAAGACAAAGCAGAAGCTAAAGCAACTAAATTAAGAAACTTACAAGCTTGGCCGGTTTTGTCCTAGTTTTTTAGGGTTTATTGTTTCATGACTTGAACCTATGTAAGGGTTATTTTTTCAATGAGAATACACCTTGAATATTTTATAGAAAATTAATTGTGAGATTCAATTTCTCTCTATTCTCTTTGAACACCCAAAATACCATTAGAGAGTGAATGTTTTAGGTTTGACTTATCAATAGGATATCCATAACCTATTGTGACGTCTTCATTATAGCAGGGTAATCATAGGTTGGTTAGGGTTTGAAGTCATTACATTAAAATCTGAACTTAATTGAGATCTGGGCTAATATAATACGGGTTTAAGCACGAGTCGACCTAGGTTCATATAAGGAACTCCTAAGTAGAATAACTTTCATTAATTTTTTTCATTAATATGATTTTTAATTAGTTTACCATATATCATTTTATCAATTGTTTGATGTATTAATTAGGTTCAAAATTAAAGTGAGAGTCATTGGCTATACTGGTAGTGCTTCTTTTTTGTTATGGGATCGTGAGTGTTAGCAGATACTTGGTAAGACTGCTAATGATTTGAAAGATGAGTTGGTAAAGGTAACTCTCTTTGCCTATCGAAGTTATATAACCATAAACTTTTTTGCACATGAATGTTAACAATTTTTTCAACTAATTTCAGACATCTATTGATGGATCATATCCTGTTGAGATTGACAATTTGGTGGGAAGGAAAATGTTCTTCAAAGTTCAAATCAAAACCCCAAATATTAGTGAGCATAGTGAAGTTCATAGAGTAATGAGTTTGATCGACAACAATGAACTTATAACAAAATATGTTTTAAATTCTTATGAAATAAATCATGTTAGTGTGAAGTAAACTAACAGAATAGGTGTATATATATATACATTCTTATAACATTGTCTTCAATGTTTATTATATTTTTTATTGTTTTAATAACACAAAATGATATTATTAGGATTATGATGAGCTTTCTCGACTTGAAAACACTAATATTGTTAAGTTGAACACAGTTTACGGTATTACCTACTACATTTTATTTACAAATAACTTTATTTAATTTACGACCTAACATATTTTGATTTTTGTATAGGGCTCTGTGGCTGAAAATGCCTTCAATTCTCCAAATAAAACTCTTGGAAAATGACCTAATCCAGTGATTGTTGAAGATGATGGTTCCTATAAAGAAGTTGTTGATCGCAAACCAAATTCACAGATGTCAAGCAACAAGTTATCAAGCAGTAAATTAAGAAAATTAATTAAGCAAGAAAAATTTTAATTTTTATTGAACAATTTTAGAATATTAATTATTCATGCTTTTTCAATTTTTCTCACTTTTTTATTTTTTTAATAATTTTTATTGAATAATAATCAATGGGTTTATAGATAATTTTTACTCTTATACTTGATGGGTTTATTATTATTATTTTTAATTGTTATTTTTTACTTTTGGTTATATTTTAGATGAGTTTATTATTATTATTACTATTATTATTATTATTATTATTGTTACTAGAATTATGAACCTTTATATGTAAATTTAATACATTACATGGTTCATGCGTTATTTCATTATTTTGTATTATTTAAACAATAACACTAATCACATTACAAATTGATTTTAGATAAACAAAATTAAAATTAATCAAAGATTATCAAAGTGCTTTCAACTTATAATCCATAATCAAAATTATATTTTCCCTCATATTCTAACTCAAACATTTTGATCAACCAATAAAAAATATTCAAATCAATACAAAAATCCCCAACAATTGTCAGTAGAAGAGATATAAAATGTTTAGAATTTTTCACAAACACGTACATATGCAAATAGATGCAATATATACATAGTTAAATATATATACAGACAAGCACACAAGCATGGTATTTCATGATGCATAATGTTTTAATATATACATATTATGGAAGAGTTTATATACATATGAGTATATATATCAGCATGAACAAGTGTAACATTAATAACATTTTTTTATTGAATGATTTAACGTTATGTTTTGAATTAATGGAGAATTGATGGCATGTTTTAATTGGGTTGTAATGGCTTTTAATTTTTCTTCCATTTGGGTTTTTGGGAGGTGGTTTTATGAAGCTATATATAGCCATTTTGAGCTTTCATTTGGTAGTTAGAGAAGAATTGAGATAAGTGTTTAAGGTGGTTTGCATTGTGTGCATACTGTAAGTATGGTAAAGCTTAGGTACATAATATTTCGCAGTGGAAGATTTAAGTGGTGTTGCGTCTAAAATCAAAGTTAATCCATTGTATCCTGGGAGACGAATGTCATAGAGCCATCTGTATCGGTGGAACGAAATTCGTCTTAAGGAGATTGTGGTATCACACAAGCCTCAGATCAGTCATTCAATCTCATACATATAGGTTCTAAAATTTCTAATTTTATTACAATTGTAAGATGGATTTGCTCACTAATCATGTATGCATATACGTTCATTCTATTATTGTGAGATTAAATTTCATCAAATTTTTGTTTTAATTAAATAAAAAATTTCATACTGTGTTGTTTTTTTTAAATTGAATTGGTATAATATTTTCCTTATTTTTATCAAAAATTATACCCATAATCTAATTACCCATGATTTTATGTATATTTTGGAGATTTTCTAGCAATTTTTTGTTGTCGGACACAAAAATTGGTGAAACAATTTCAACTAGGTCCGTCGACCCATTTACAAGTGAAATAGGTCAAGAATGATGCAAGTGGAGATTGAAGACGGGTAGCCTGTGGGTCCTTTGGTCGGGTTTAGGCATATGGGTTGTAGCCCAAAGTTTTACTGGATTTTATTTAGTTCAGCCCATGTTAAAGCTCAACATATGTCTAAGTAGGCTAATATTTTAGCCCAGGTGCAAGTAGGCTGGTGTTTCAGCCTGGGTGCAAGGCCTGATACCAAAAGCTTAACCTGTAAGATATGGGCCCAAAAGAGAAGAATTGGGGTGCCACATGTCGTGTAGTGGAAAAGCTACATGTGACTATCAGTGACATTAGATGGTGATGTTGTCATTACACATCATCAGTAACGCCATCGACATTCTAGTATGCTACATCATCAGGACATGACACTATGGTGCCAAATCAGCATAATGCCAAGTCAGCATGACATCAGTGATTATGTCAGTGATGATGTATGTTATAAAGAATTATTTGGCTATATATAGCAATTTTATGGTGTATATAACAATTATGTGGGGTATACAACAATTATTCAGATGTATACAACATTTTGTGGGTGTATAAGGAAAAATTTAGAAAAATCATGTCGTTGTATTTTCTTATTAGAAATTGGTTTTAATTGGTTTGTTAAGGTTTAGAATAACAACTATTGATTTTTGTGTTGTGATTATATAGAAATGGCAAGTGGATTAGATGATGTGACTTCTTATACGAGATCAAATTGTGCATGCTACACAAGTGCCAACTCCAACTTTTGTGGTCCAAATGCTTATTCCTGCATCGGTTACTATACCTACAAATCATGCTGAGCCACCAGAGAAATTTAATGGAGCAATTTCAAGAGATGGCAATAAAAGATGCTGTTTTACTTGACATCCATGAACCTTACAAGGTTCTTGACTGAAGATGCACCTCCGAGTAATGAATAGAGTGATAGAGAAACACTCATGGTGGTGGATGCATGAAAGCATTTCTATCACTTGTGTCAGAATTATATCTTGAATGGCTTATAAGATGCTTTGTATAGGATGCATTGCAGCACGAAAACAACAAAAGAGATGTGGGAAACTTTAGACCACAAATATCAGATAGAGAATGTTGGCGCCAAAAAGTTTGTAGTAAGTTGGTTCTTGGGATTTAAAATAGTGGATTCAAAGCCTCTGATGAGTCAAGTACATGAATTGCTGGTGCTTATTTAAGATATTCATTTTGAAGAGATGATAATTAGTGAAGTCTTTCAAGTAGCATCTATAATTGAGAATTTACTACCTAGTTGGAAAGACTTCAAGAATATTTTAGACATCAGAGGAAGGAAATGGATGTGGAAACTCTTGTTGGGAAACTTCATATTGAATATGACAATAGAAGATTTAACAAAAGATTTTCGCAGGCTGAGATCAAGGCCAATATTGTGGAGCATAGTCAAAGTTCCAACAGTAAGAAGAGGACTGGAAAAGATTCCAAGGATTCTAAGCTGGGACCTAAAGGAGGGATCTCCAAAAAGGATAAGTTTCAAGGTAAATGCTTCAATTGTGATAAATGAGTCATAGAGTGGTGGGCTGTAGGCTGCCGAAAAAGAAGAAAAACAAAGAGGCATAGATGGTGGAGCATATCACTCAAGAGATTGATGAAATAGATCTCAAAGCTATTGTCTGTAAAGTGAACTTGGTGGGATCAAATCCTAAAGAGTGGTGGATTGATACTAATGCGACCCACCACATACGATCAAACAAGAGCTTCTTCACTTATTTCGAACCAAATAAAAATGGGAAGAAGTTGTTCTTAGGGAATTTCACCATGTCTAAAATATAAAAGGAGGGCAAGTAATCCTAAATATGACCTCTGGAAATAATTTAACTCTGAACAACGTGCTATATGTTCCAGACATTCGCAAGAATCTGGTGTTTGGATCGCTTCTAAGTAAGCATGGTTTTAGTTTGGTGTTTGAATCTAATAAGGTTGTGAGGAAAGGCTATGTAGTCAATGGTTTGTTTAAACAAAATGTAATGATTGTAGAGCCTAATGAGATTAATAAAGCTAGTACTTCTTCCGCTTACTTGATTGAGTCTTCCAATTTGTGGCATGGAAGAATAGGTTATGTTAATTATAATTCTATGCGGAGATTAATTAACTTAAATCATATTTCCAAATTTTTTTATTCCAAATATAAATATGAAATGTGTGTAGAGGCAAAAACAATGATGTTATTATATCAAACAATTGAAACGAATACCGAACCTTTGGTTTTAATCCATAGTGATATATGTGGCTTGAAATTCGCACCAACTAGAGGAGACAATAAGTATTTTATCACCTTTGTCAATGATAGCATAAAATATTACTGTGTATACTTGCTTAATAGCAAGGATGAGGCAATAGAGAAGTTTATTCTTCATAAAACTGAAGTTGAGTATCAATTCAACAAAAATATCAAAGTAATAAAAAGTGATCATGGTTGTGAGTATGTAACTCCATTTGGTGAGTATTGTTCTCAACAGAGTATTAGACATAAAGTTACTCTACTATATTCACCACAGTCAAATGGTGTGACTGAACGGAAAAATCGTACCTTAAAAGATATGATGAATACAATTCCGATAAGTTCTTAATTATCTCAAAACTTATGGGGGGGAGCCCTTTTATCAGAGAGCTACCTTTTGAATATGGTGCCCTAGGGCACAATCAAGTGAAGACGCCCTATGAGCTTTGGAGAGGAAGACAACCTTCCTATAAATATTTATGAGTGTGGAGGTGTCTGGCCAAACTAGTGGTACCCACTCCTTAGAAAGTGAAAATAGGTTGAAAAACAGTTGATTCCATTTTATAAGTTATGCTCAAATTAGTAGTGCATATTGGATTCCTGTGTATAAATCTTAAATTCTTGATATACACAAGAACACGAAAATGGAATCGAGAAATGCAATATTTTCCAAGCATACTTTCCTGTATAAGTTTAAAAAGGGACCGAGTTTGTTTAAATGAAGATATAATGCTATAAATGAAGACAATCATGATAGTGATCTAGACCATGAGACTCAAGTTGAAACCGAGGTTGAGATTAGACAAAACAAGAGAGTAAGAATGGAAAAATCCTTTGGTCTCGATTTTCTTACTTACATGCTAGAAAGTGAACTTCAAAGCTTTCAAGAAGCTATAAACTCCCTTAGAGGGAATTTATGGAAAGAAGCCATAAAAAAGTGAGATTGATTTCATCTTGCAGAATTACACCTAGCAGTTAGTAGATCTTCCTCCAGATTATAAACCTTTATGAATACCATTTTTTAATGAAATATAGAACCATACTACTGCTCTGTAAAGATCAATAACACCTAACATCCAATGATTGCTAAAAACACCTATAAATTATTAGTCAATATGTCATTTGATTAAATTAATTATCTGACAAAATATATTATAATTTAACACAACATACCTTGCATAGTATGGAAGGAACCATAGATGACATTGTCTTGCATGTTGCCATCTACTCAATATTGGGGGGGAAACTTTCTTAAGGATTTGCATGACCAATTGGTGCAATGATAGCGGGATAAACAAAACAATAATTCTCTTTAGCTTGTGTATCCATCAATCCATTATATAAGTACCTGCCTAATCAAATTACAAGTAGATATAATTTTTTATAATGATAATTATAATTAATTAAATTGAATAATTAGAAATAAACACATTTAAATTTAAGTTACCTTTTGTAAAACAAAATGCACTAAGAAGATAATTCATGCATGTAACAAAACTCAGTTATATCGTTCTACAACACACACAAATCTTGTTTATACCCCCACAGTTCCTTCAATCATACGAAATGTCAATAAATGATCGCTCTTGACATCCTCGATCTGATGTAACAACTCGCATATTGGTGGGGTAACTATTGATAAGGCAGCACCATCACCACATTGATCATCCTCAGCATTTTTTTCTTCAATCTTCCCTACAAGTATCAACAAATAAAATGCTAGCATAACAAAAACAAAATTATTAATCGCACATACATATAAATTATCATATACAGTTGCATCGAATGGTACCACATCCAATGGTAAGGTAACAACAAAATATCTAGACCCTGCAATAAATGCCTCTTCTGCATCACTACCACGTCTAATATCATATGATGATATAGGTACAAGGGCAAATCCATCAATCACCTCATCAGCAGTGACTTTCAAATTTCATTCACCTAGCATAACACCGTGACACACATCCGATGGGATAGAAGGAACCAAAGTACCAAGTACTGCTATATTTTCAACACTGCCTTGTGCAAGATTGCATTTAATACCCTGCATTATAAACAAAATTAGAATAACTAATTAATATAGAAAAAAAATATATATATATATATATTTATATACTTCTCCTAGCAACAATGATAACAAAATTAAACATAATCATAACAGAATGAATAAAAATATTAGTATTTAGACATATATATTAATGCTAAATATAACTTTCAATTTTTTGTTTTTTAATAATACCTCTAAAGATGTCATAGTTGACAGATAAATAGGAGGAGCATCAAGCCTAACAGTAGACGAGGATCCTAGATTGGCAACATCTTTGTCATGTACTGCACGATATCCATGTGGTAACCAAGTATTGTATGAGAATGTAGTGCCTCTCCATGCGAAGATTGTTGTCTTGGTGTATGAGGTTAAGATTGTAGGTTAATACCATATGCAGATACTAACTCAGTAATCTTTTCAATGTTGCTTTTCTTTTGAATGATCCCCAAAAGACCACTAACAACAAGTATTAGTTTGGTAATTCTCTCACTCTCCTCCGACTTATCCATTTTTTTGTGAACTTTGCTTAGATGTGTGAAAAAAATTAGTCACTGTATAGTCTTTGCTTCTATCTCTAAGCTAATGTTCATACTAATCGGTCCCCAAAGCCTGCATAAGTATATCATCTAAAGTGAAGACTCAACTTCTCCTTCCTTTACCTTCTTTCTTAGGATATTCTACAATATATAGTTACAATATTTAGTTACAATATTTAACTAAAAATTAATATATTTTGCAGTAAGTGTGAGTTTCATCTTCAATAATTCACATAATTCTCCCCACTACACGACAAGACAAGCCATGCCAAATACAAACTTTACCTTCCTAAAATTTGTTTGAAATGCAATAAACAACACCTAAGCCTAATGGTATTTAAAGTTACACCAACAGAAAGACAACACAGAAATATCCAATAACTGATAATTTCCTTAAAATATGGGACACCCTTTGGTCATCGACCATGAATGTCATTTATGCCTAACAAGATTTTCTAAGTAGATAGTTCGCTTTGTATGATTTAGATGATACAAGGATGAGTATACTGTCTTCATTAGCTATAAAAATAAATAAATAAATAAAAAGCAAGTACTCTCTATAATTCCACTGAATAAAAAAAAAAGCTTCAAGATTTCCGAAATACAAAAAGAGTAATTCTTTGCTCAAAAAATCAAAAATCCCTATGTTAGCTTCAAAACTTAAAGCTGAAAACTCAAAATTTATACTCATCAAAAATAAAATTCAAGAAACTCCAAAAAAAAAAAAAAAATTCAAAATGATGCATTCCAAGTGAAATACCCAATAGTTCAAATGAAAAAGAAAAAAAAAATTGGGGGGGGGAAACAATGTCCAGTATGATAATTAAAATATGATAATTAAAATTTATCAATGTTGAAATTTACTTTGATTTCTTTGTTTACTTGCATCTCACCACTATCATTAAGCCATTGTAATCTATATGTTTCGGGATGTTTAATTGTTGGTAAGCCTAATTTTTCCACCACAACATTACTAATTATATTTGCACAACTTCCATGAACAATTATCATACTACAAACATTACCTTGGATTTCATAAGTGTGGAAGATATTCTCTCTTTGTAATTGGTCCTTGTCTTTGTATACAAATCAAGACTCTCCTAGTCACTAAACTCAATTTAGCCTGTGATTCATTTATCAGCTTCATCTTCAATTTCTTCCTCTTCTTGCTTGGTTTCATGCTCATTATCTTCACTTTCGGATTCTAACTCACCATTACCTTTCAGCACCACGATTCTCCTATTCAGGTATTGGCTAGCAATGTGTCCTTGTCCCTGGTACTTAAAACACACAATGCCATGAGTTCTAGAAGGTTTAGGATTAGATTTACCTTCATTCCTTGGTGCTTGGATAGATTCGATTTTGGCTTCCCTTTTTGGCCAATTGGTGCTTTCATCGCCTAGCTTCGATTTTGGCTTATTGTCATATATGGGATTACTTCTCCAAACACTTGAATTTTTTCTCCAACTGTTTGATACTCCTCTAAACCTTAAGCTTGTACCCATCCTCCTGAATTAATTCTCATGTTTGATAGCCACATGCAATATCTCTTCCAATTCCACATATTGTTGTAACTCCAATTGATTGGCAATCTCTCGATTCAACCCACCTAGGAACCGTGCCATGCTCAATCATCATGATCATCTCCATCTCCTTGTAATAATATTCCATGGTCATATTTGCTTGAGATAAAGATTGTAACCTTTGATGTAGCAACCTATGGTAATGAGTCAGTACAATTCGCTTCCTCATGGCTCCTTTCATTTGTTGCCAAGTAGTAATCAATTCGTCACCTACTCTCCTTCAGGTACTTTGCTCATTTATCCACCATTGGAGTGCATAATGACCAAATTCCAAAGCTACCAATTTAACTTTCTTAGCCTTCGAATAGGTATGACAGTTGAATATCATCTCCATTTGCTTCTCCCACTCTAAGTAAGCCTCCAGATCACTTTTTCCCATAAAAGGTGGCATGTTGACCTTAATATTTCCAAGATCATCATCCTCATCCCTTGCTATTCTCCCACAGGTTGGTCTTCCTTGGAGTGAAAAAATATTATCAATTTCTTCTTCAAGATTATCTCTAAAATTACCTTCTCCGAATTCCTCTCTAGGTCGCCCTTGGCCTCCTCGACCATGAACTTTGCCACCATGTACATCAAACCTTGGATTCGGCCCAGCTTATGAGGTTTCTAACCTATCCATCCTTTAATCTAGGTGATCAAAGTGAGCATTCATCTGCTATAATTGTTACAAGACCACCATCATGTCCGTGTGGTCACCTCCGCTCCCTGTAGTCGAGAATCACCCTTGAATCCTACGGATTCCTCTTCATTAATTCTTAATGAGCCATCCACTCTCCTCATTCTTGAATATACCATATTAGTAAAAATATTTTAAAAATAAAATAAATCCTCACCAAATTCACTCCATCACTTGTTTCACTCAAATAAGGTCTCAACACTCATGTTTGCACACTAGTTTCGGCTTTTATCCTCTTTTAAGCTCACACTCTTTTGCCTTTTTCCACTTAAATAATCCTCTCAAAGTTCTAATTAAAACACACACAAAATAGCAACTAGATCACAAGTATGTTCTCGTTAAACTTATCAACAAAACAGTAGCAAAAAGCAAGCAATACCGAGTGAATTATTAAAACATAGTTCTCGGCTTTTCAAAGCAAAAAAAAGGTAAATTAACAAGCAAATTTTTGGAATGAATAAAAAGCTGACCAGAATATTATTAAACCAATAATTCAAAGATAAAATATAGAGAAAGAAATTCAAACATGAACAAGAATCAAATTGAACAAAAAATATAGGATAGTTATTGGTTGTTGTTCTTTGTAATTCAAGTTTTCTAATCAAATCCTTTAACTAGTTTTAATCCAAATAATTTTAGCACTAAAAAAAAAAAAAATTCAAATTTCTAGCAGCAATATAAAATTCCAACAACTCCAAATATCACAAAGCAAATTTGCAGCTCAAACAAATATCAGTTCCAAATTCAACAAGTCGGCCTTTTGTACAATTTTTTTTTTTTATACTCGGCTTTTGGCTCTCTTTTTTTATTTTTTTGATCTTTTTTTATTTTTGGATCACAAATATGATAATGCAACACAATTTCCAACAGCACCAAAATCAACATAAACTGCAAGTCTCAACCAAATACAAACTCAAACCCGTGCCTCATAAAATATCAATGTGCAAATTTTGTGAATTCATTTTTGTTGCCGCAAATCCTCTTTTTCTTTTCTTTTTTAAATGTATGAATGAAAATAACTAAGATAAAAGAGCAAAAAAAATCAACAAATAACCAAATTAACAAGAACAATGATGAAAAACAACCAACAAATTAGGGAACAAAAATACGGTAAAACAAGGAACCTAATTTCAGCTATGAATAAATTTTTTATATATATATACAGAACGTGTAGAGTAGATACAACGTTAACCTAATGCTAAAAATGTAGATTAACACAAAATAGATTAAAATAAATAAGATAGATTAAACCTGAACAAAATTCGGCTTTGACACCAAATGATACAAACCTAGGTTGACTTGCTCCTAAACCCGTATTATATTAGTCCGGATCGTAAAATTAAGTTAAAGTTCTTATGGAAACCTTAACCCCTAACCAACCAATGATTAGAAACCTTGGTATATCGAAGATGCACAATGGGTGATATTTGTCCTATTGATAAATCAAAACTAAAACACTCACTCTTTAATGGTGTTTTAGGTGTTCAAAGATAACAAAGAGAATTTTTTCTCATAAATAATTTTAAGACTATTATTAATGGTGTGTTCTCTTTGAAAAATAAGCTCTTAAATAGGATCAAGTCACAAAGCAATAAACCCTAAAAAAAACTAAGACAAAACCGACCATACATTGACACATTCCCAATGTGGCCGAAATTCCATACATTTCCTAATTTAATTTTGATTAATTAATTCTTTTATTTTGAATTAGGAATTAATTAATTTACAATTGAAATAATAAAATAATAACTTCCCTAAGTGGATTTTTCCAGCAAATAAATAAATAAAAACCAAATAGAAGACTAATTTCCTAAAACAAAAAGTCAACTTAAATTAGGAAACTACTTGACTAGTTTGATCATTAAGGTATCTCTGAGCAATTTCTAGCTTTTGAAGGCGCCAAATCAGCTCCCATATGTCATCTAGGATGCCAAATAGGATTAGTTATGATTCCTATACATTGTCCTTGATTAAAATAAAGAGAAAATGCTAAATCAACAAAATACAGTAAAGCTAGCAAAAAAAATAGCAAAACCGGCCAACAAATCCTTCTATACGCAAATCACCATTTTAGTTGCTTTAACTTCTGCATTGTCTTGATTCCATGACCTATTAGTGATATTCATTGAATTCATGAAGTGTTGAATCCATTCGTTGCTGCCCGAAGTTCAAAAACTTGGATGCTTAAAATAGACTTAGAATCTTCGGGTATGGACAAACCCTTTTGGGAATTGATAACTCCTGTATGAATATAGCTAGGTTGTCCTTAAATCTTTTGGCTTGAACCCTAGTGTTTAGCCCGGTCTTCAACTGTATCAGATCTGCACCCCAACAGGTTGTTGATTAGGTGAGTATGGGCGGATTTTCATCAACATGTTAAAAGCATTGCCCAAAACAAAATTAGTTAAAATACCAAAAATAAACACAACGAGTGATGCTTTTGATGCTAAAAGCATCACCTAATGTTTTTCAGTTTTAAAACAATTAAACTTCTCAAACTTTTTATTAATTTAAAAATTAATTAATTTAAAAATGAAATACAAATAAATTAAATCAATAGATTAATTATTTTGTTTTATATTGCTATTGAATATGCTTAATATTTATATACATATAATATTAAAACATAAAATTAATTAAAACACAATAGGCGACGTTTCTCACACTAAAAAGCTTCACCTACTCCTTTTCAATTTTACAATAATTAAAATTTGTCAAACTTTTTATTAATTTAAAAAATCATTAATTTAAAATTGAAACACAAATTAATTAAAAGTATAAATTAATTATTTTGATTCAAATTGCTAATTAATATACTAAATATTTATATACATATGAATAAAACACAAAATTAAATAAAATTTCAAAAATCATGGTAATAGGCAATGCTTTTGATGTTAAAATCGACACCTAAAGCTTTTCAATTTTAAAACAATTAAACTTCTCGAAATTTTTATTAATTTAAAAAATAATTAGTTTAAAATTGGAAGCAAAATAAATTAAATCAATATATTAATTATTTTACTCCATATTGCTATTTAATATACAAAATATTAAAAAAATTAATTAAAATACCAAAAGTTAACACAAAAGGTTAAGCTTTGATGCTAAAAGCGTCACCTGATGCTTTTCAATTATAAAATAATTAAATTTATCAAAATTTTTATTAATTTAAAAACTCATTTATTAAAAATTCAAACACAAATTAATTGAAAGCATAGATTAATTAGTTTGCTTTATATTGCTAATTAATATATTTAATATATATATATATATATAAACATATATATGTATGAATAAAAGATAAAATTAAATAAAATTTCAAAAATTAAGAGAATAGGCAATGCTTTTGATGTTAAATGCATCGCCTAATGCTTTTAAATTACAAAATAATTAATTTTGCCAAAATTTTATTGGTTTAAAAAATAATTAATTAAAAAATGAAACACAAATAAATAAATAAATATATTAATTATTTTGCTTCATATTGCTAATTAATAATTGTAATGTACTGCATAAAATAAAAAATAAAATTAATTAAAATACAAAAATTAACTTAACAGCGACACTTTTGATGCTAAAAATGACGTCTGATTGTTTTCAATTTTAAAATAATTAAATTTATTAAACTTTTTATTAATTTAAAAAATCATTAATTTAAAAATGAAACAAAAATAAATTAAATACATAGATTAATTATTTTACTTCATATTACTAATTAATATATGTAATATTTCTATGCATATGAATAAAACTTAAAATTAAACAAAATTCTGAGAATTAAGACAATCGGTAATACTTTTGATGTTAAAATTGTCGCGTAATGCTTTTAAATTATAAAATATTTAAAAGTCAAATAAAAATGAGTTACACGAATAGATTAATTGTTTTACTTAATATTACTAATTAATATATTTTCTTTGGAACATACTAGAAAAGAAGAAGTAACTAAGCTAGCAAGTCCAAGGCATGGCACTCGCGGTCTGTTCATGTCTGGCCAAATTTTTAGAGACACTAGACAGCTTATAAAGTAAAATGGATAAGCACCATGATTGGTTTGGTGGCATTGGAAATGTTCCATACCCACCAAATGTTAGCATTGGAAAGCGGCTTTCGTTTCGTCATCTCGGCATTGATGAATCACTTGCTCATTCATCAGGGACCTTTTCTATGATGGTGTGAATGATAATGGAAGACCAATTTAATGGATTGTGGGATGGGACAATACAACCAATCCCAAAAAATCGAGTAACTATATAATTAAGCTAGCTAGTATATATTATATTTAAGTTAATATTGTACTGTTTTACTTCTCTGTCTGTCTCTATATATATAATCATTCATGCATGCTTTTAGCATTTAGATTTTAGACACATGATCATATGAATATATGTTATTAGTTTTATCAAATTCATTATTAGTCATTTTAACCCAAAAAAAAAAAGAAATTCATTCTAAGACATATATAATTGTATTTATACGTACTTATGATATTGAAATGTAGGTATACACTGAAGTTCGTGCACCAGCTAGCATTGAATGGAATGTGATAAAACAAAATCTACCTCTCAATTGAAACTTTAGCAGTTATGATGGATGCTTGGCCCATATATTAATTACTAATGGCAATTTCCCTGAAATTTGTAATAAAGAAGAAGAGAAGTCAAACATAAACATATCCACTGCATCCATTGCATCAACGTCATTCACTGCTATGATTGCTCAATAATCAAATAAGCAACGTTAACTTTCTTAGTCAAGAAATTTCTCATATGGCAAGACTTGCAAGATTTCCATTGACAAAAAATGCCTTTAAGACATTAGTTGACCTGACATTGTTTTAAATGCATTGCTAAAAACACAAAAAAATAGGCAACTCATTTCGGTAGCATCACATTTTCTTTGTACGTTTAGCGACACGTTGTTTTACTTCGTCGGCCTTTTTTTAAGCTAAGGCAACACTATTAATGCATCTTGTGTTATCTTATGGATTTAGCAATAGGACATTAGGTGACGCCACATAATACGTCTGTTTTTATTCTATGCAACTTATTAATTGTGTCATTTATCAATACGATTCTAGTTGTGTCAAGATGTTTTTGTCAGTTAATATTGGTAGATAAGTATGGAAAATATTGTTCACCAAAAACAACATGCCCGTTATGTAGACCCCATTGGTTTTTGGATGAAAATAGCAGAATCCTTTATGTTAGGAGTTGTATCCAATGAAGATGCAAGGAAGAGTTTTCTTTGAAAATTTATTTACTGCATAACTCTAAAGATAAGGGTAGCACTTGCAACCAAAGACTTTCAAACTTTGATAATCTTGATGCCTTTTAAGTATAGGAAAATATGGAGTTTCATTTTTTAAAACAAATAAATGTAATCTGTTAATGAGAAAAGTTGTAGTTAAGAAAGCTTCCACCCATAATTTCATGGGTACATTGGCATGGAGCATCATAGTTAAACCCGTTCCACCACATGCCTATGTTTCCGTTCAGCAACCCCATTTTGTTTCGAGGTTCCTGGACATGACATTTGATGAACAATTCCATGCTTACCTAAGTGTTCCTTAAAAGCTGAAGATATAAACTTACCTCCTCCATCACTGTGAAGAATTTTAATTCATCTGTTGAATTGGTTCTCTACTATTCTTTGAAATTTAAGGAAACATTCAAAACATTCTAATTCTTTATGCGAAGGAAATAGCCAAGTGTACCTGGAATAATCATCAATGAAAGCAACATAGAAACGGTATTTTTATGTGGAAAATGTTGGGGCTCTCAAATATCACAATTGATCTTTTCTAAAGGAAACAATGAAATTTTATTAGATAAAGAAAAAGGAAGTTTGCAGCTCTTCCTTAATTGACAACTAGGACAAACACTGAACTTATTTATCCATTTGAAAACATTAATAACATTATTGGAATGTAAACTGTTTAAAGCCCTTATACTGGGATGTCGTAAGCATTGGTGCCAAAGATCTGTCGAGGGCTTTATTGTACTTAAAGCATGATGCTTTCCTTCATTCAGAACATACAGCTTTCCCTTCTTATACCCTATTGCTATGATTATTTGATTGTAGTCCTTTATCATCAAACCATTGGATGAGAATTAAAAAATACAATTATTATCTGTTATTAGTTGACTAATTGATAAAAGGTTCTTTTTCAATTATAGAACTACAAGAACATTTTGAAGATCTAAACATCCATTTTCAGTTTTTAGTTTAGCATTACCAATGTGAAATATTGCAAGGCTATTCCCTTTGCCGATATATATACCTTTATTAGGATAAGAATTACTTATTTTACCATTGTCATTTGTCATGTGTGCAGTGGCACCTAAATCTACATAAAAGTGGATCGGAGTTGTCTGCAATGTTGAGTGCTACTAGTGCTTTTGGGATGTTATCCTTGATATATGAATGATCAAACCTATGCTAGCAATCTATGGCACTATGATTAAGTTTATCACACACATTACAAAAAATTTAGGCAACAACTACACAACTAATTTGTAACAGCCCAGTCCACCCGCATGCAATATTGTCCGCTTTGGGCCCAGCCCGCACGGTTTTGTCAAAACGCATCGCAAGGGAAAGGTATCCACACGTTTATAAGCCATGCTTCATTCCCTTTTCCAACTGATGTCAGATCTCACAATCCTCCCCCCTTAGGGCCCAGCGTCCTCGTTGGTACACCGATTTGAGTATTGGCTCTGATACCATCTGTAATAGCCCAGTCCACCCGCATTTGATTTGTCATTGAGCCTTTCCAATGATAAGTAAACAACTTTTTGTTACCGACTTGTTATGATATGATATAAACCATGGTTAAGTTAGTCAATTTGTCTCCGAAACTACCTTTTTTATTTGGTGACAATAGTTTGTAACTAAAAATAATATATCAATTACCAATTTTATTTGAAAAAAATTGATTTTTATTAGATCTTACTAATTAATTATAGTATCATTATTATCATTAACAGCTATAAACTAACACTTCTGAAATGCAGTTAACATAAAAGAATAATACTTTATTAAATGTTTATCTTGTACTACACAATCCATTAAACACCAACTAATACTAATATAATGTGTACCGAATACAATAAGATTACATTAAAAGAAAAATATAAACGAAAACAGTTTGTAATTCTAGGGAAAAAGAATATATATATATATATATATAAGATGTTGCCTATACCCACTAAATCTTTACAATCTCCATCTTGCAATGCAGTTCATCAATATATTCTCCAAGGATCCTATATTATAAAAATAATAAAAAAAAGAATCATTTAATTGAAATCTAATTTAATTAGCAAGGAGAAAAGAACAAGCTCAAGACTTCTTAAGTTCGTATAAGTTGGCAATCCTTTACCTGCCAAGCATTCCAACTTCTTCTTCGATGTGGGTCAATCTGACCCCATTTCATTGGTCCTTTACCTTTTCCAAAGGAATATTTAGCTATTACAGACAAAGTGTGAAAGTTACAGCTCATATTACAATACATGGGCTTGAATATATATATATATATAAATATACTATGCAAGGTGTACCAAATACAATAAGCTTACACAAAAAGAGAAAAAATAAAGAAAAACATTCTCTATTTCTGGGGGGGGAATATGATTGTTGCCTATACCGTATAACTAATGTTCATCTCCATCTTTCAAAGTAGCAATCATCTCCAAATATCCTAAATAATAATAAATAAATAAAATGAATGGAATATATAGAGCATATATGATTGACTTTTTTCATTAATGATCTTTGTTCACCATGTTCCTTAGAATCATTGAGCTAAATATATTCAATTACATTTGGTCAATTACATCTAGAACTAACAACATATATATATAGTTATGGTAAAGAAATGAATTGAGCTTGGAGAAAACCAACAACAAAAGCATACAATATCATGCATCAAATACTATCATATATAGTTGGCAGTATCCTTGAATGAAACCTCCATTCTAATTCTAAGAAAAATTATTGTTCAAAAAGGGCAAAATCTTAAATAACCAACAATAAGTTGTGAAGGGAGTAACAAGTTTATGAGCTTTATTTGCTCAACAATGGCTTCCGGTGACCATAGACTTTGCTTGAAATTTGCTGTCAAAGTGGATTCCTTCATACTTTGCAAATGAACAAATTTTGAGCCAATCTAAACTTCGATTCTAGCTCAATAGTCCAATAATGGTGGAAAATGCAGGCCCTAAGATCTTCGAACCACTTATTCCAGCAATCAAACTAAAATAGTGATCGCCTGTGTTCAGCTCTTCCCTAGTGCATCGGGTAGTCATTTAGAGTATTCTCACCATGGTTCAGTCACTGGTAGACTGGGCTTGGTGATTGAGGTGGTGGTGTGGATTGGCATCAAGATTGGAGTGATTTTCCAGTGGAAGTCTAGCATGCATGGGTTTTGTCAAGCATCGAGGCTGCTAGCTAGAGAAGAAGAAAGCTTCCACGAGGGAGGTATCCTTTATTTTATATTTATATTTAAATTAGTTACAAAAAATATTTGTCACCATTGTCATCAAATAAATTAAAAATTGTTTCCCTCCAAAAGAAATTAGTTATAAATATTGGTGACAAAGTAAGAATTTAATACTAATTAAATGACCCAATCATTAAATGTAATAACGGAAAATTTTTCCACTAATCGCCTATATTAACTGACAAGTTTTCATCTGTCATAGTAGTATCTAAAGTTATCTGTGACATCCAATATCTTTGTCAGCGTTATATATTTAGTAAAATTAGTTACAAATGTAAAATATTTGTCACCATTGACATCGAATAAATTCGAAAAATATTGCCTTCAAAGGGAAATTAGTTACAAATGTAGATGACAAAGTACGAATTTATCACTAGTTAAATGGTCCTATCATTAAATGTGACAAAGAAAATTTTTGTCACTAATCGTCTATATAAACTGACTGGTTTTTATTTGTCACAGTGGTATCTAAAGTTATCTGTGACACCTAATATTTTAAATTAGTTATAAACATAAAATTTTGTCACTATTAACATCAAATGTATTCAAAACAGATTTGCCTCCAAACTTTAAAGGGCAATTAGTTACAAAAATAGGTGACAAAGTAAGAATTTATCACTAAGTAAATGACCCAATCACTAAACACGACAAAGAAAATTTTTGTCAAAAAAATTTTTGCCTCCAAACTTTAAAGGGCAATTAGTTACAAAAGTAGGTGACAAAGTAAGAATTTATCAGCAATTAAATGACCCAATCACTAAACATGACAAAGAATTTTTTTGTCATTAATTGCCTATATAAAGTGATAAATTTTCTTTTGTCACTAGGATTTTTGAAGTCATTGCCTAGATTTTTTGTAGTGAAATTTCACAAATAATTTTACCTTCACTATTTTGTCTAGAATTGCCTTCAGCATTGGTTTTGATTTCTGGTTTCTTGGTTTCGGTGAAATTCCCCACTAGAGTACCTTTTCCTTTTGAATTGAAATTGCCACCACCACAAAATGTACGACTTCTTCCATGGCCACGTAGTCTAAAATAAGTTTGATTATTGTCATGTTCTTCATCTTCAGTTTCCAACATGTGGCTATGACTTTGTAATGCAAAAAGGAACTAATTGAACAACGTGCAAGGTGCTTATGCTAGCATGGCAACTCTAAAATCCTTATAATTATGACAAGCCCTCAAGCAAATGAAAACAACTTATCTACGTTTGAAACTGAAGCATTATTGGTAGCAAGATTGTCACACACTTGTTTGAATTTTCTCAAGTATTCATCCATTGAGAGACCTCCTTTCTTAAGTGAAGCAAGTCTGTCCTTAAGAACATGTTCTTGTTCTTTTGTTGATGGCAACAACTGGTCTTCTATGGATTTCTATAGCAGAAATGCACTATCAATACCTACATTCAAACTAAGAATTTCATTAGACATAATACAAATGTGCCAGGTTGTCAACAATCCATCATTATTAATCCATGCATTGTGGTTTTGATTTATAACAAGGACTTCCTTTTCATTATGTAAAAACTCATATGGTGGTTCACCGTTAGTGACATGATGATATATTCCAAGAATTCTCGCTAATGGAATGATTTGTGAATCCCAAAGGAGAAAGTTTAAGGCATTCAATTTGACTAAAATCAAATTGGTACACTGAGAAAAGATTGAGCATTTATGATGGGTTCTTATGGAACGAAAGCTCTGGTACTGGTATTTGTTTGTGAAGAAATTTCATTTTGAGATTCTATGATAGTGATATGTGTAGAATAATGCTATAATACCATGAAGAAGGTTACCAACTGTGTGTATTATTTCTTGTATGTATGTTTTATGGGATGGAGAGAACTTATAGAGGTGCGGTTTTAAGCAATGAAGGAAGCTATGATCAAGAAGGAAGCTAATTAACATCTTCCTATATTAAAAGAAATTCAAAAACATTAAAAGAGGTCAATGTATGTCTTGAAGGCATTTTCTGTCAATGGAAATCTTGCAAGTCTTGCCAATGAGAAATCTCTTGACTTAGAAACTTAACATTGCCGATACGAACCTAGGACGACCTGCTCCTAAACCCATATTATATTAGCCCGGCTTTCAATGAAGTTCAAGTTCTAATGGAATGGACCTCAACCCCTAACCAACCTGTGGTTAGAAACTTTGGTATAATGTAGACACCACAATAGGGGATGGAAAAGCTATTGATAAGTCAAGCTAAAACAACTAGTTCTCTAATGGTGTTTTAGGTGTTCTCAAAGAACAAAGAGATAATTAATCTCACAAGTATTTTCTTAATAAAATCAAAGTTGTATTCTTATTGAAAAATAAGCCTTTAAATAGGCTTTGAAAGAAACAGAATAAACCCTAAAAACCCTAGGAAAAACTGGCCACACAATTAAGAGTTCTAGCTTGACCGAATCTTTCCTTTTCCTAATCTAATTAATTAATTCCCTTATTTTCAATTAGAAATTAATTAATTTACAAAAAAAATAATAAAATAAAACTTTCCTAAACTTATTTGCCCAGCAAATAAATAAATAAAAACCCAAAAAAAAAAATAGAAAGTCAATCGCAAATTAGGTAATGAGTTGACTTTGACATCTAATCTGAATTATGTCTTCAACCGAGCTAACTCATGACCGAGCTTGTCTTCCATCCAAGTTAGCTTGTGTCCGAACATGCCTTTCATCCGAGTTAGCTTGTGTCCGAACTATATAGTGTCAATTGGCCGAGATAGTTGATGTTGTCCAAGAGTCAGATGTCCGAGATAGTTGGATAAGAGTAAGATGTTCGAAATAGTTGAACAAGAGTTAGATGTCCGAGATAATTGATAGCCGAGGTGGAATGTTGTCGGAGGTATGAATGTGCTGTTGATGTCCAAAGGAACTGGTGTTGTCCGAGACATGGATTACACAAGTGTTGTTCGAGACATGGATGGACTGATATTGTCCGAGGTAAAATGATCCCCGAGGTAGGGATGTCCTCCAATGTATGGATGCCCTCCGAGGTATCCGAGGTATGGTTGCCCTCCGAGGTATGGATGTCCTCCGAGACATTGATGGATGTGTGGGCACGGGCAGAATCACATCAATTGCTTCTTTGATGATTGAGCAATCGTAGTAGTGAATGATGTTGATGCAATGGATATATCTATGTTTGACTTCTCTTATTCTTTATTACAAATTTTAGGGAAATTGCCATCAATAATCATTACATGGGCCAAGTATCTATCATAGCTGTTAAAGTTTTGATTGAAAGGCAGATATTTTTTTATCACATCCCATTCAACGCTAGCTGGTGCACTAACTTCAGTGTATACCTACATTTCAATATCATAAGTACTACCTACATTTCAATATCATAAGTACGTATAAATACAATTATATACGTCTCACAATTATTATTATTATTTTTTTGGGTTAAAATGACTGATAATGAATTTGATAAAACTAATAGCATATATTCATATGATCATGTGTCTAAAATCTAAATGCTAAATGGATGCACATATGATTATATATATAGAGATAGACAGAGAAGTAAACCAGTACAATATTAACTTCAATATAAAATATACTCACTAGCTAGCTCAATTATATAGTTACTTGATTTTTTGGGACACTGGTTGTGTTGTCCCATGCCACAATCCATTGAATCAGTCTTCCATTTTCATTCACGCCATCATAGACAAAGCTCCTGATGAATGTGCAAGTGTTTCATCAACTCTAAGATGAAGAAACGAATGCCTCTCCAATGCCACCAAACCAATCACGGTGCTGCCCATTATACTTTATAAGCTGTTTAATGTCATTGAAAATTTGGCCAAACGTGAACAGATTGCGAGTGGCCCTGCCTTGGATCTGCTAACTTAGTTACTATATTTTTAAGTACGTACCAAAAAAATATCTCAATTGTTCGTTGTTTGTCAAAAGTACATATCTACATATATATAGATATATATAGAAAAATTGTGCTAGTATCACGTATTGAGCATGAGTTAAGCACGTGACATATAGTTATAAATAAGTGGAAGCACAAGTAATTGAGCATTAATTACTATATCAATATCTTATATATATATATACTAATGTATATACTTACAAATAGAAAACTCTAGATCCAGCCCAGTACCCAGATGGGGTAATTAATTCATTCTAGCAAAATTTCCACACCTACCATACATCATAGTTTAAATTTACAATAAAAAAAAATTTCATTATTTTAAATAGGTTATTATATTTATTACATGTATTTTTTATATTGTTTTGTTAAATTTAAAATATATGGTTTTTATTTTTATTTTTCCTTTCGATGAAATGTTGTATTGTACAATTTTTTGTTGTAAATTTTTTTTTAAAAACAAAATCTTGGCCTATAAGGCTCTGCACCTAGCTACATATATAGGAAGAATTGGTTCTCTAAATATTTGCAGACCAAATGATAATACAACTTCTTAATATTTCATTTGAAAGACTATAGCATATAATAAAAGAGTTGACATATCATAAATTGTAATAGTAACATACATACATATATATTAATTATTACTGCATTAACTAGCCAGCCTCAGTATAAGATAAAATTGACATAAAAGGCCATGATAATATGCATATCATGGAATTTTATATTCTTTTTAAACAAAGATTACACATACTATAAATAAAGATATACTAAAATAATATTTTTTTTACTAAAATATCAATTATATACATACATACGTTGTTTTAGGAACTATAAATTATACATATTTATTATTCAACAAAAAGAAAATTATCTATACACCTTTCTTAACAAAGACCCAACTATAAAAAATGTACAGAAGATATATTTCATTTTGGATTTTTTTTTATATCTAAAATTAGATGCAATATTTTTTGAGGTGATGGTTGCATGGTAAAACAATTTAATTACTTTGTGTAAGTTTTCGAGATGGTTGCATCGACAAACTAGCTAATAAAATATGATACTAAAATTAATTAAATTGAAAATTTATTTTAAAATTATGTTAAAATTAGTGTTAGAGAAGCTGTGGCGTACATGCATGTGAGGTGTCGTGAGTAGCATCCAAAAAAATATGTTAAAATTATGGAGTACCAGAGGAGCATTGGAGTGCATACACATGAGATGTGGTGAGTAGTGTCCAAGAAAATATATTATAATTTTCTCCCATCTCACATTGTGTTCCTTCTAACTATTTATAATATTTTCTCCTTCATTCTCATATTTCAAATTTATGATTTTAAAATTATAAATATAAATGATTTATCGAATCAGTTTTGTTTAACATTTTATACTATTTTAAATAAAAATATATATAAAAAAATATATATATATATATTATGAATAAAAATATAATAAAATAGTATTTTTTTTATTTAATGAAATATCAATTACATACATACCACGGTTCATGAACTCAAAATTATGCATCTCTATTATTCAACAAAAAAATAATAATAATAATCTATACATCTTTGTTAACAAAGAAAAAACATACAAAAGATATATATATGTATATATTTTTTTTCATATCTAAAATTAGATACATTATTTTTTCAATTGACGATTGCATGATCAATTAATTTAATTACTCAATATAAGTTTTTGAGATAGTTACATCGACAAATTAGCTAATAAAATATTATACTAAGATTAATTAAATTGAAAAATTTTTGTTTGCTATAAAGGACTGCAAACTCTTTAGTACTTCTTTTATGTTTACCATGAGCAACTTAGTTTCCAATTGGTATGTAACGTCACAATGCATGACATCAACAACATGCAAAAAAATTAATACACATGGCATTAAATTATAGAGTGCCAGAGGAGCAATAGAGTGCATGCATATGAGGTGTCCTAGAAATTATGTTGAAATTTTCTTCGGTCTTACACTGTGTTTTTTTTAACAATTTAAAATAATATTTCTTCTTAGTTCACTATTTTAAATTTAGAACTTCTAAGTTATAGATATAAGTAGTTTATTAACTAATTCAATCTCATATAATATTTTATATTATTTTTTAAATACAAATATACATATTGTGAATAAAAATATACTAAAATAATATATCTCTTACTAAAATATCTATTATGTATATACTTACCACGATTCAGCAACTATGAATTATGCATATTTGTTATTCAACAAAAAAATAAAATTAAAATAATCTATAAAAAAAAATAAAATGATAAGTTATTTATAAAATTCAAAAGAAAAATTCGAAAAATATTTTAAATAATTTATGACATGTATTTTTTTATATGGTTTTGTTAAATTTAAAATATAGGGCTTTTATTTTGATTTTTCATTATGATCAAATATTGTATATTACAATTTTTTATTGTAAATTTTTTTTTTTTTAAATATTTGCCCGCAAGGTTCTGCCCCTAGTAACATATGTAAGAAAAATCGGTTCTCTAAATATTTCGCAAACCGAAGATAATACAGTTTAATAATATTTCATTTGAAAGACCATAAAACTAATAGCATATATTCATATTATCATGTGACCATAAATCTAAATGCTAATTGCATGCATGCATGATTATATATATATATATAGACAGACAAACAAAGAAGTAAACCAATACAATATTAACTTAAATATAATATATACTAGCTAGCTAGCTTAATTATATAGTTATTCGATTTTTTAGGACATTGACTGTATTGTCGCATGCCACACCCATTGAATCGGTCTTCTATTATCATTCATGCCATCATAAATGAAGCTGCTTGATGAATGAGCAAATGATTAATCAATGCTGAGATGAAGAAACGAACACTACTTTCCAGTGCTAACATTTGGTGGGTATGGAACATCTTCAATGCCATCAAAGCAATCATGGTGTTGCCCATTATACATTATAAGTTGTCTAGTGCCATTGAAAATTTGGCCAGATGTGAACAGACCGCGAGCGGCCATGCCTTAGTTGTACTAGCTTAGTTACTATATTTTTAAGTATGTACCAAGAAAATAGCTTAATCTATATGCTCACAAATAAAAACTTTGGATTTGGCCCAGTAGCTAGGTTGGGTAATTAATTCATTTCAGCAAAATTTCCACACCTACCATAAACATAGTTTAAAATATTGAAATTTTTCTTGAACTTTCTGTGAAATTTCAATTTTTTAATAGCATTGAAAGAAAATTTAGCCTCCAAGTAAAAATAAATATAATTTCCACAATATCCACCGAAATTTATGATATTTCTTCATAATTTTCATAGGAACTTTTATCGTAATATCCATATCAAATCTTTCATAATTTGGCAAAAAATCCATAATTTCCAAAGATATTTTCAAAATTTCCTTGAAATTTTCATAAATTTCCAAAGAAATTTTGAAAATATCTATGATTTTTCATTAATTTTTTTTCAAAATTTTTTATAAATATTATTGATAGTTAATAAAAGGTTTTGCAACATTAATATTACTGATAGTTCTTTTTTAACTTTTAATTGTCTTCTAATAATTAGGCAAATAAAAATTAAAAAAAATCAAATTTAACAAACAATATCCAAAAATTACATTAGAAAATTCTACCTATCATATTCTTAAGGAAAATTAGTATTACAAGTTACAAGTTTTCCTATTTATTATTATTATTTTTACAATAATAATTTTAATATTTGTATAAATATTTCATAGTACATAAATATTACAAAGTAGATAAAAATTATTACATAGACAAAAATTGAAAGATATGCAGGAAATATGTTTTCTTTAAATCAATGTTCAAAATTTTGGTATTGATGGTATTTGATACATGTAAACTTAACACTCAAATATTTATATCGATGGTATATTAGTAACCACTACTAAAAAAATGCCTTTTAACAACCATTAATTTGGTTGCAAAACATCCTATTTTGGTTGCAGTGGCTTTTAGAGACCAAAAAACCGTGGTCACCACGTGGTCGCTTAAACGTCGTAACAGATTCTATTTAGTAACTAATATATGTTGGTTGCTAAATCAGTTGAGGTTTTAGTGGCTAGTTTTTAAGGATTTTGTGACCATAAATTAGTCTTTAAAACGCCTTGAATATTAAAAAGGACACCAATTTTAAGCTTTTACCGACCAATTATAAAATATGAGCAACCAATATTTTGTCACTCAATGCTGTGTGGTGACTATTTATGGTCACTTTAAGCATATATTTTAGTCATAAAAACTTATAACTTCGTAACCAAAAATTGTTATGGGACCAATTATTAAAATACTCATGGCCAAAATTATGGTCACTAAAAATCGTATTCAATGACAAAATGTTCCAGTCATCAAAAGAGGTTTTGAACGACCATGTAGTTGGTTGCAAAAATATGGTTTTAGCAGCAATGTGATTTGGTCGAAGAATTTAGTTTCAATGACTTATTATTTGATCCTTAAATAGTGTTTGAGTGACACATTTTTGTAGTCACTAAAATTGTTGGTATAGTGGCTAGTTACAATTGGTGGCAAATTTTATTACTCTGTAACTATTATTTGGTCGTTGAGAAACCTTTCACTAACGAATGTTATGGTTAATAATAATAATCATTGCCAATTTGAAATGCATTTTAATGACAAAAATATTAGTCACTGTATCCCTTTTTCACTGTATACCAAAATAAAGGGCATTATCAATTACCAATATTGGGTTTCTATAAACCTTTATTTTGGTATCCATTGAATTGGTTGGTGAAATATAATTTGAGTAACCAATAGATTGGTAGTGAATTATGCTTATGAATGTTAATAAATATTAATAATATTGTATAATTTCAATTATATGTTTAACCAAAAAGTATAAAACTGATTATATTATTATAAATTTCATTACATACATGAAATTAATATCACACTATATTTACATTGCAAACACAAAATATTAAAGAAGAAAAAGCATCTGTATATAACATGAATAAAGCAAACAATATAATTTATACTTGTGAGATGCTACAATGTAATTTGAAAAGCACGCACCAATATCCATGGTTATTGTAATCGTACCATAAAATGTATCAACGCATGTTTGTTGTAATCATACCATCTCATTCTTAAATATAAAAAAACATTAAAAAAAATTGAAGACAAAATACAAACGAAACAAATTAGAAACAAATTACTAATTGATTGATATATTGGGGGAAAAAAATGTGCATAACTGATTCAGCTCCAATAGTATTCTATAATAAATATCCCTCACTTCCATTGAAATTCTCCAAGAACACTAAATGCATTTGTGAATATTTGACAAATAGAGGCAATAATAAAATTTAGGAAAAAAAAGACAAACTCTAAAAAATGCAATAATAATTTCACCAATAAAACATTTTTTATTAAGCCAATAACATTCATGATTGAGCATAAATTCACAAATGAAAATACATAATTAATTTTCAATCAAAACAAACTCTACACAAATATACAAGTAATTCTCAATCTAAAAATAACTTGCACAAGGTAAAACATTGAAGGAAATAGAATCACTGTTACTCTAAATATTATCATGAATTGGAATAAAAACAAATATACATATGTATATATATATATATTTATATTCATATTTTTATATATCTAATCCTCCTAATTCACTTTAAGAAATATCCTATTAGGATCGTGTTTGGCACTGTAGATGTAATCAATTGCAACAAAAAAAAAAAAAGTACTCTTTTTTGTCATTAGGTGCTTGTCCAAGGTGGTAAGATGGTGCAATATATTTTATTATGATGACACCCCTGTTTTAAAAAATAAAAGCATATTGGAATTGATGATGACATAAAAATAAAGAAATTATTAAGTGAGAATATAAATATAAGTAATTAATATATACAAATAAACCATATTCAAAAGACAGCGTAGGTTATATTAACCTATAGTTAAAATGGAGCATGATCAGCATAAACATGAATATAAATCATTACACAAATACAACAGTATGATGAAGAGAAATCATTACATAAATACAACAGTACAAGTATTTAGTATATGCAAAGTGAAGGAACTTTCTAATATGTCCAAGGTGATAACATGGTGCATTATAATCATATTGTGATAAAACTTTAAAGAATAAGAGTATATGTAAAGTGATGACAATAAAAACAAAAACGAATTATTAGCTGACAATATGAACATTCTGGACTTAATATATATATATATATGCTAGTAAGCTATATTAAAAAAGCAACATATAGTTATATTAAATTAGTTTGAAATGGAGCATAATCATCTTTAACATGAACAGAAATCATTACATAGGAAACTGAAAAAAGGAAAAAAATATATATAGTTATTTATGCAAATGAGTCAGTATCCTCACCGGTTTCACCATTACTTAACAACTCATCTTCACTATCATTGTTGGTTTCCTCATTGTACTCCCCATTATCTTCACTATCTGCCTCACTATCTGCATCTTCATAGTTTGTTGCACTCTTCAAATTAATTTCTATTGGGTCAATATCTTCACGATTAAGACGTTCAATATCAATTTATTCAAATAAATTTTGAATGTCCATTGAATCATTTTCTTGATAAGCATCCAACTCATAAACTTCAAATGAATCACCATGATCATCACCTTCATCTAATCGGTCTGGAAAATCCCACAGATTACGGTGATGCACCTTTCGAACCACTTTCCAATGTTGACCCATCTTGTAATCATCCACGTAAAACATTTGTTTAGCTTGTGAGGCAAGGACAAAAGGGTCGTTCTTATACCAATATGAAGTGACATTAATGCTTGTGATTTGAAACTCTGTGATCATCTTTTTCTTTTTCACATTTGTGTCAAACCATGCACATCTAAAAAGTACAACAGAGTGTTTGGACCTATAGTCTAACACAAGAATGTCTTCTACCCCATAAAAGTCACAAGATTCACCATCATGATCACCTACAACCCAAATTCCACAATTTTGAGTGACACGCCTATCATCACGAACTTTTGTGCGATATCGAACTCCATTTACTACACATCCACTATATGATCTTATTCCATAATCAGGACCACATGCTAGTGAGTACAACTCATCAATTACCATTGGATATTTACATCTACTGAAATATTTTATCTGTGAAAATGTAATTTTAATTAATTAACAATACTTACATATCAAGCTGGAATTTTACCTTTTATAACTAAAAAATACATACCCTTTGTTCAAACCATTGTGGAAATTCCATTTCTTGTACCTGCAGAATACTTGTGACACCCCTGTTTTGCAATAGTTTGGTGTGCTCACTGCAAAAATGTAATTTAATTAGAAATATGGATTTATAATTTACTTATTTTGAACTTCAACTAATAATATATAAGTTTTGGTTCTTACTCAAAATATGGCTGCAACTCACAGCAATTGTAAAGGATGTACCAATGAGCTTTTTTATAATCATTGTCTTTCAGTTCAACAAATTGAGGTTTCCCTAACAAGTTCACAGGTTGAGTGAATACTGACAAAGTCGAAGCAATCTGATTCTCACCATCTTTATTACGTTCTGGCCGATTGAATCGAGTTTCAATACCATAAAGGTACATTGAACAATAAGTTAATGCCTTATTGACAACATAACCCTCTGCTATTGAACCTTCTGGATGAGCTTTATTTCTCACATATTTTTTCAATGTTCCCAAAGCTCTAATAATGAATGAAAAATATCATAAAAATTAAAAAAAAAAGTAAAAAAATAAAAAAATTAAAAGAATGTAAATTGATTGATCAACTTTAATAACCAAAGGCTTTACCTTTCAAAAGGATACATCCAACGAGTTGTACTGGTCCTACCATTTTTGCCTCATATGGTAGGTGAACTGCTAGATGAACCATGATATCAAAAAAGGCTGGAGGGAATATTCTTTCCAATTTACACAATATAAGTATTATCCCCTCTTGTAACGTATCCAAATCTGAAACAGATAGAGTTCGTGCACAAAGTTTTTGGAAGAACATGCACATTTCAATAATTGTTCCACAAACCTCTTTCTTAATGTAAGGTCTTATACTCACGAGAAAAAGTTGTTGCAAAAGAACATGACTATCATGAGTTTTCAAACCTGATATCTTACCATCCTTAATGTTCACATTCTTTGAAATATTAGCAGCATAGCCATCTGGAAATTTGACAGACTTCAAAAACTTACAAAACTCATGTTTTTCATCCCTTGTTAATGAAAAACATGCCAAAGGTTTCAAAACTTTACCGCCAGTTTCTTGTAAATGCAATTCTTTTTGAATTTTCAGATCCTTTAAATCCATACGTGCCTTGTCAGTATCCTTCCACTTACCTTTGATGTCCAACATTGTTCCAACTATATTATCACAAATGTTTTTCTCAATATGCATCACATCCAAATTGGGCCGAAATTTTAATTTAAACCAATATTCTTAGCTCAAAAAATATGCTTTTCCTTGTCCAATTTAATTCACAGGCAGCACGTTTTCTCTTTTTATCCACATTGTTAGGATGTTTCCCCGGTCTGCTCTCAATTGTCCTATCTAACTGTTGTAATATTTCAGCTCCTGAAAACTACCTTGGAGCTAACCTTCGTTCAGGCTTTCCATCATATTGTCAATTATTTCTCCATGCATGATTTATGGATAAATATCGACGATGTCCCATGTAACAAATCTTACTTCTTAAAGCTTAGGAAGAAGTATCTTCATTACAAGTCGGACATGCTTTGTATCCTTTGGTACTCCATCCAGAAAGTGTTCCATATGTTGGAAAGTCATGTATTGTCCACAACACTGCTGCATGCATTGTAAACCTCTCCTTTTTAGAGATGTCATAAGTGGTGACACCATTTGTCCATAGATCTTTCAATTCATCAATCATAGGCTGTAAGTACACATCAATGTCTTTTCCAGGTGCCGTTGAGCCTGGTATTAATAGTGACATCATCGAAAAAGTCTCTTTTATGCACTTCCAAGGTGGCAGGTTATAAGGCACTAACATCACTAGCCACATGCTATACGAAGTACTCATGTTACTAAAAGGATTAAATCCATCAGTGGCAACACCTAGCCGGACATTACGAGGATCCATAGCAAATATCAGATATTGTTCATCAAAGTGCTTCCGTGCTTCTCCATCTGCTGGATGCCTCAATACTCCATTTGTGTTAGGACGCTTCTCTTTGTGCCATCTCATATCAATAGCAGTATGGCGAGATGTAAATAATCTTTGCAATCTTGGAGTGATAGGAAAATATCGAAGCACCTTTTGAGGGATCCTTTTCCCCTCAGTACCTTGAAATTTGTATCTCGGTTCAGCACATATTGGACATTTATCCAATTCAGCTGATTCTTTCCAAAACAATGCACAATTCCATTTACAAGCATGAATCGTTTCATATCCTAATCCAAGTGCATGAAGTGTACATTTTGCCTTATAGTAAGACTTTGGCAATTTAGTACCCTCTGGAAGTGCTTCCTTGAGAAGTTCAAGCAACATACTAAATGACTTGTTACTCCAATGGTTTAAAGCTTTTATATGCATTAACCTGACCAAAAAAGTCAATGCAGAGAACTTTGTACACCCTGGATATAACTCGCTTTCAACTTCAGCAAATAATCCTGAAAATTCTTTATTTCTATGATCTTGATCTCCAATGTGACCTTCACATGCATCTACATCAATATCCATGTCACCTGTAGCATCTTGCAATGCTACCATGATATCATCATTATCATCTTCTTCCCTATCATGTTCAACAGCTTCATCATCTTCCTCAAAACCCATTTCAATACCTTGAAAATTCAATGCCTCTCCATGATAAATCCAATTGTGATAATCTGGTGAAAATCCTTTCACCCATAAATGTCGTTCAACTACACTTATATCTTGGAAATACACATTCTAACAATATCGACAAGGACATCTAGTCCTATTATCTTCATCTAAATGATGTTTAGCCAATTCAATAAATGATTTAACACCATTTGTGTATTCATCTGACAGCTTATCATGACACCATATCCATTTTTTTTTCTATAACTTCCTAGAAGAAACCAATAGTATAGTTATAAGGATATAATATATCAAGCACTTAAAATAACTTAACTTGTACAATATTGAAGCTAAAATAGGTTTAAATGTCTCAATACACAGCAAGATAGCATTAAAGGATAGGAAATTAAAAGAATAATAAACTAGTTAACTAGCAAAAGGAGAACAGATATTGCAATATTCATATACTCAAAGACATGAAATGGTCTATTTAAAAAAAAAAAAACAGAAAAAAGAACAATGATAGGTATACTAAGCATTATTCATTCCACTAATATTTGTTTTTGGAGTATATTCATAACCATCTAGAATTAACATTGATAATCAACTTCACTTTATCATAATAAAGATAAAACTTCAATGACCTTGTGTCCAGTGTGTTTTCTTATAGCATGATCCTTTTTAAATGTGACAGCAAGGTAGTGGAAGCACAATGTCAGGAGCTGCTAATATATATTTATGTATCACATAAAAATTATATGTATGTAGATATACTTTATTGAAAAAATAAGAATAAAAATTTCCAGCTTACTAGGCATTAAGTTATGGCTAAACTGTGTGATATAGAGTTATCTTGTAACATAATATTTTAAATAGAATGTGGACAATGTTATTATGTTTCTATGATGACTTGGTTTACAAGCTGATTTGGAGTTTGGCAAGTATCCCTACATTTGGTTATTTCAATTGCTCTGCCACATGATTTTTGGGCTCAAGTTCATGTAAATACACTACTTTTATTGTTTTTGCCACAATAATAAATTAGTTTTTTCAATCTTATTGGAGGGTAAGTCAAATGGAAAAAACCACCTCATCCACAAACAACCAAACCATAATTCTAGGAAATGACATATAATTATGCTTAGAAATTATGAAAACCAAATAGGATATGGAAATGTAATTTGTATAAGTCATAGGAACTAAAAGTATTCACCTAATCCTCTAGATACTGCAATAAGCTGTAAGTTATTCCAACAAAGAATGCAGGTTACATATATTTGTTTTCCTATTGACTCATCATGTAGTTTGGTATGAACCCAAAAACAAAAATCTGATATATTTTTCAATATTTACAGTACTAGAACTCTGTCATTTACATAAAGACACCACAAACTCAGAAAGAAAATGTCTCTTACCAAGAATGCCTTCCTTAGGTCATGAAGAACCTTTTCCCTCTCGGCTCATCACATCCAACTGAAATCCAACCAGCTCCTCAATCCAGTTCCTTTCGTTTGATATGTATAAAACCCAATCATTCACGTATACCTTACAAGCTAAGCAAAAATACATATGAAGAATGACTTCTTCAGTCAGCCAAAATTCTGGAATTGGACGAAATTTGATAGGTGGTAGCAAAGGTAATAAGCTGTATTTTGAAAAGAAGAAAACAAAACTGAGAGAGAGGTTTAGAGTGTTACCGGTCGAAATGGACGCACAGAGGGGTGGACTCCTATCACACAAAATGTTTCAAATGGGGATTTGCTTTTGCTAAAACGTAAACATAAGGGACAAATTGGGATTTTAGCAAAATGAAATAAATGGGAAATATGGAAAAAGGCGGCAAAACTTCCCACCAAAGTAGAAATTCATATTTGGGTTTCACTTTCCAATATAAATTTTCGTTTACTTTCTCTATTTTGCTTTCTTTTCTTTCTTTTCTCTTTTTTTCTTCTGTCCAAATCATATGAACCTAAGAATTAACCATATAAAAAATTTAATATTCATATGACAAATATTGTAATATACATTTTCTATAAAACAATGTCCATATATATATATATGTTAAATAACAATGAAAGCTATATGTATGGAAAGTGAAAAATGTATTTTGTCCATCTTAATTAATCAAGTGTAAATTATTAGGAAACATATTTATAATGTGGTTCAGTATCAGAAAAGTTTATGTACATTTGCAATTATTTTATATCATGATCATGAGTTTGAATTTAAACACTAATGATAATATATATATATATATAAATGTACAAGTATCTTTGTAGATTAGTATGTAAATAACATCTTTCTTTGTATGATAAAAACTATAATAACATAACAAATGTTCATTGAGAAAACAAAGAAGAATCAAAATCATAATAATTAAACACATATTTTATATATAGTTATACGGCGACATATAGTATCTCAAATAAATTGCGGACTATATATATGTATGGGGTCGTGTTCTATCAAAAAGATTTGACAAATATGTTAGACAAATCGCACTAGCAATTGTAGGATCATTCAATAGTTGAAAATTGATATATTTTAAATATATTATAATTTTGAAAAAGAATTATTTTTATTATCTATTTTAATAAAAATAAGCGATTATTTACCATTAGCTAATAACAGTTAAGGATCGCTAATATGTGTCAAAACCCTAATTTGTACACAGTACATTCCCCTATATACATATAGTTATTTATAAAAACTATGCTATACTACATCTAAGCCCTTAAGATTTGCAATAAGGTTTGTTATAATTTGATGTTAGAAAAATATACCAAGACCGTGAATGTTAGACGTTTTCCATCAAACTATTTGTACAATCAAAATATCTTCCAACAACTTATAAATATAAATTTCACAATTAATCATTAAGGGAGTAAGAATTTGTAAATTTTATAATTAATTATTAAAATAAAAAATATATAACCATAAATAATTATTACGTTATGTCGGTAATAATCATGGCACTAATTTGCGAAAACAAAAAAATGATAAGAATATTAAGTAAAACAAAAAGATTTGACAAATAATAACAATTACATTAACATAGAACCAATTATTAATTTACAACACGTTTATTATAAATTCATAGTCAAAAGTTAAGCATTCATTGAGGCACAAAATATATATACATATATATATATATATATATATATGTGTGTATACATATAATTTTGCCTGTGAACAGTTAAAAATACATTAAAAATTAAAAATAAGTATAACATTAAAGTTAGTGAAAAAAAAAAAAAATTCGAACTAGTGCAAAATAAAGAAAATGCAGCTTGCCTCCTCTCAAGTTTAAACAACATTAATATAAACAAGCTTTTTTTTTTTTTTGTCTCATTATGTTTATTCTTGTTATTGAGAACAATAAAATGTAAAAAAATAATAATAATAATAACAGAAAAAAAAAATTAAAATCATGTAGGGGAGAGATGGAATCCCACAAGCTATTTTTCATTTTGCATTTTTTATCCTTAATTTAATTATTTAAGTTTGTATTTTTGTCCTCAAGTTCTTTTAACCTCCTAAACCTTTAAAACATTGTAGTTAAATGTCGTTCTATCATGGAGAGGGCATAGTATCGAATTCAGTCAAAATCCATGTCATAATTATAGGATTATAAAGTAGTGTCCTTGCCTACACATAATTGTCATTGCATACACTTATATACTTACACTACAAACAGAAAGTAGTGTATCAAAAGGACTGTAAGCTGAGCACTTGTGCCTGTACATGCTTTGCAAAAAGACTTGTGATTGCAAATGTCTATAACCATGCATAGTGCCAAAAATTCACCTGTGAATGCAAATATTTTGCATTCTAACTATGTACACTAATCAAAAAGCTATGTATAGGTGAATTTTAATGCTATGCATATCACAAGCAGAAACCATAACATCAAGTCATTGTTGCAGTAGGTGTGGTGGTGGCGGCGGCGACTGGCTGGGACTTGAAGGATGCTGACTCACATCCAAGAATGCAGAAAGTCTGGCAATGAGTTCTGCCTGTTGATCCATAACTTGTGCAAGTCTTTTTACCTCAACCTTGTAATCTTCAAACTCTGTAGCCAACTAAGGGGTAGGTTGGTTAAGCAGCCTACTATAGCTCTTTCTTGGAGCTGGTCCAACACCAGAAATGAATCCAGCATTTCTACCTAGGACTTGTGCACGAATGTCAGCTTCTGTCAAAAAAACCGGTGCACCAGTATCATCAGGAGAAGCATCATCTTGTGTCTGCTGCGTTTGTGCTTCTTGTAGCCGAACCATCTCATTCTAACAACATGAAAGGTGTAAAAATGTCATTATAAGATATTACAAGTATGTCAAACCAGTTAAGGAGTGATAAGTAAAACTTACATATCTTGATTCAGCTATAACATTATTCCATCCTTTTTTTTGTGTCCAGTGTGTTCTCTTGAAAAACTCAATCTCACCAATTGGTTCATTTGGAGATGACTACAAAATAAAAAGAAAGATAATTTTACTTGCATGCTTAAACAAAAGGAAAGTCACATTCACATTTGGGACTAAACCTTCTGTATGTATATATATATGTATATATAGACACTTATATAACATTATAATCATAATCTCCAACTTCAATTCAACATCCCAATGAATCACCAAGATCATAGCTTAGAAATAGCTTACAAACAAAGGTAACAACAAATCAACAGAATCATATAGAACTATAGCTACAAGGCAGTAGAAATCCAATATCAACAAAGTTGAAGCATAAAAGGTTTGTCGGAATAACAAAGGTTGTAATAGTAAATGTCCTTTTTAGCTGATACTGCTGACATTTTTGCCTTTTTATCATGGCAATGAAACTAAATAGTCATTAAAGCCATGGAATTCTAAGCTCAAATCCAATTCTGCTATAGATACATGACACATATTATAAACTATCAAAGGACCAAAACTAGTAAAAATCCATTAGCATCCAATGACAACCAAATTTCAATAGACATAAGATGCATGAGTAAGATATTTATCCTTAAAATTGCTAAGTAAACACTAAGATATCAAAGATATTAACGCAATTGGAAATTTCACTTATCAAGCACTTTATGAACCGAGTATTTACCATAATATGGAAAAATAATAAAGAAAAAATAATCCATTCTCAAATATAACTAAAGTAATTGTTGAAGAATGTCAAACTAGTGCTGCCCTTGTTGTAACAAACGATCTTGATCCAGCATGATGATTATATAGCCTTTTAGCCCTATTACATTGCCCTGCTTTAGAACGTTTCTGTATATATAAAATAAATGGTTTAGAATATGATAAAATATACACATGAATTTAAAAAAAGTTTGAAACAGTTTAAATAGTTCTAACTCACCAAAAATTCTGGACTCTCAAAATGAGCACACAACCACTCCTAATCTTCTTGACATCGTAGTCTTTTTGGTCTAAATTGCAATGGGTCTTTGCCTTGCATCTTACACAGCTTGAAATGATTGTTGCAATAACTCCTATTGTTTTTGTACCTATCATGACAATGCCTCTCAACAATCTCTATCCATTGAGGATCATTCAGATCAATGTCAAACCGATCCTTATACACAAAAGGAAAATAAAACCTTGTTAGTTATTATAATACTGATATGGTATATTAATGATATGAGTCTAAGTTTTACTCACAGCAATAAGTTTGTAGATAATTTTCCTTTCATCATCAGAAGCATATTTCCATCCCTTCAATCTTGGTGAAACAAAGTTACGCACAGCAATGCCAATCTGATTGGCAAAGGGAGAACAATGGTCACCATATGCATGCATATCCCCATCACTTACTTGGACGCGAAGTTTAGTATTGGATGCCATTGTTTTAAGAATTTCCAATCCTCGCGTAATACCACGTGTATTTTTCTTCATTAAACCTACAAAGTGAAATAATGTTAATTAATAATACTATGTAATATAGATTCTCAATTTACATAACATATATGATAGATTACCAACATACCAGTGGATACAGTGTATCTTCAGTACTCTCATCTACAGGATCTATAGGAGAATGACCTCTAGATGATGTAATGTTTGGAATTGGTGTTTCCACATACTCTGGACCACTAGGTATTGATGTCTCACTAGGCGTTGGTGCTGTGGAACGATCTGGTGTTTGAATAGGTTGTCGACCTCCAGGGGATGATGTCTCCATAGGTGATGCAGTCCTTCTAGATGATGCTATCGTCCTAGGAGACCTCCTAGGAGCCAAATTCTCTCTTTGTGATGGTATCCTCCTAGGGACCAAAGTCTCTCTTTCTGCTGGGGTCGTCCTAGGAGACTTCCTAGGGACCAAAGTCTCTCTTTGTGCTGGGGTAGTCCTAGGAGACCTCCTAGGAACCAAAGTCTCTCTTCCTAGTACATATCTTGATCTCTTAGGTGGCATATTTAAAGGAATATTTTGTCAATATTTGTTTCCCCTATATTACCATCCTGCAAACATAAAAAATAATATCAATACTATATCTAAGGGATTGATATTGTCAATAATCTTAATCATTCAATCCTTTTGTTATACGTATATATATATATACATACATGTATATATGCATAAATGAAGCAATCATCACTGATATTGTGGAAATGTTATAGTCCCTTCTTATTCTATCTCTCAAACCCACATATTTATATATGTACATACATCTATATAGATGGAGGATGCCATCAGTATTCCAATCTCCACAAATTATGCACCATGCCTACACAAGGTGATCATAAATAATAATTAGACAATTAGTTATATATATTCAACAGGAGTTATTCTAATTTGATTTCTCCATTCAATTCCCAATATGCAATAATATTATATATTGATATTCAATTACATTTTGCTATGTTATGGGTGTTTATTATTAGACAAGTTACAGAGTCCATTATTCAACATTCAACAATTTAGAAGTTCTTAAAAGTCCCAATCCAAAAAAACCAAAATATAGTAAAAATCTAGAAACTGTCTTATTTGTTTATAGGTTGGAAAACCATATTTACTTCTTTACCTCAAGTTTTTTTCCCATTTTCGGTTACCCTTTTTTTTTCTTTCTTTTTTCTTTTCTTTTTCTTTTTTTACATTTTGATTCAGTATCTCTCAAAAACAAAAAATCTCAAGCAATCAAATTACGATGCTTGTGTTTTTTTCAAAAGCAACAAAGCAGTTCAAGAAAATTCCAATCCATGAAAACTCATTACATTATGTTAAGAACATAGGAAAAAAGATAAAAATGCAATTATGTATCAACATGTGGGAAAAATTTCTAGAACTTTATTGTTTGAAAATATCAACCACATTGCCAAAAATCAATAACATATAGGGCCAGAGACTCCTCTCACTCAATATACCTATCTCTCACAAAACACCACAACAAACAGAGAGAAAATGGGAGAGGAAACACACGTGAGATGGAGCTTGAGAGAGATGCCAATCCAAGCAGTCAGAAGCAACGAATGGTCAGAGAGGTGAGGCAATCCAAAGGGGGCAGCACAACTCTTGGAGAAAGTTTTAGAAAGGAAATAGGGCCGGTGCAATTTTATCATTTAAAGGGTTTTATGGGGATCATCCATCCAAAAATGGTTCTATCGGGATTATAACCAAAAATACAAAAAATAAATAAATTGATCTATGAGTCTATACGGAGCGTTATCAAACCATCCACTGGTTTTAGCTTTTCACCTAAAAAGGATATATTTGTAATTTGGTTGTAAACATTTAATTTTTTATTTTTTTTTAGAAATGTCAATTTTGATATTTTGTATGATAAATGCTTCAATATAAAATATTCATATAATAATGTTATTAGTTATATATAAAGTATCAATTCTTAACTAAAATTATATGTGTGGACAGTGGTTAATATAACTACTTCACACAAATTTAATCAAGTATACAATTATTAAGAAACATCTATTTAAACAAGGTGGTTGAGTATACCATGATTCACACTTTGATTTTAAATTTTTTTTGTTATCATTTTACCCTAAACTCTATTGCCTACTATCATTAGTGCATAATGAATTTCACCCAAAAATATTGAAAAATTTGTCAAGTAAGTACAAACTAGAAGGGAGCAAAATGCATCTTCATATAGGTTAGGGACTATATATGTAATCAAATCTAAAATAATTATAAAATCTGTTTTTTTTTTTAAGTAAATATTTCTTTACAAAATGCAGCTTCATTGTGGATTATTTTATTAATAATATTATTAACACCGTTTGTATCTATTTAATAGCCACTGACATGGTAGCTCAAACCATTAAATTACCAATTTCATGTTTCTTTTTCTTACATTTAGTCAAGGTTCTCACTTCCCGCCAAAATGGAAAAGCATGTGGATGGTTTCCCGCCCTTGCATTTACTCAGCAAACATAGTTGGTCGCTGACGGCATTAAACTAAACCTATTATAAACTTTTTTTTTTATATTTTATTATTTTAAATTCTATTTAGTGACCAATATTTTCGTCACAAATATAACATTTGACCATCCAAAATAATTTGGTCGTGGAATGCTTTATGCTAACATTATTTGCTATTTTTCCTTAAAAAAAAAAATTAACTTATATTATTAGTGATTAATATATTGGTCCTTTATAAATACTTTTAGTGACTAACAGTGGTTGGTTGTTGAAACTTCATGTTCCCGCCAAAAAAAAAAAGGTGGGAAAGCTTCCCGCCCTGCCTTTTTAACTACCAAATAGTTTTTGATCAGCGAAAATTTATATTTGTGACCAAATTTATGGTCACCATAACAGGTCAACCAAAATTCTACAAGTTTCTCTTACTATCGTTTCTGCGACTAAATATCGGTCGTTGTTTTATTCATTCAGTGACCATTACTTTTTCGTCACTGACAACATAGTCGCTAATTCCCATTTTTTTTTTGTAGTGAACTATATGCAAAATTATAAGGAAATTACATCTTTTAATTATTACTTCATACATTTTACATTTTAAAATAAGAATAAAGAAGATAGAAATAATTCTCAACCACTCAGAAGTTCTTTATATTATTGAAATGACATTTATAAAATAAAATGTGATTGTAATAATTATTTTTTATATCTTAATTAATAAATAATTTTATTAAATATGTACTTTTGCATTTCTTTATTAATAATAGTATATTTTTAACTATTAACGCTTATTATTAATTAATTAATTAAAAGTAATATAATATCCATTCAATATTTGTATAATTATAATAGTCAATTTGACAATTAAATAAGCTAAATTTAAATTTTCAATAAAGTTTTTATTTTTTAAATAAATTTCTGTCAATTTCTATCATTTTTTTTATTTATGAATTTTTCATGATATTTGATCATTTTTATAGATATTTCTATATTTTGAGCCATTGATATTTTTATCGTTAGTAAAATTTTTAACATTGCCACACAATGGTACACACATGATATAGATGTAGATCAATATATATTTTTGCATTTTAATGCCTTAAATTATTTACATACATAAGCATAACAAAATAAATAATTTATGCATGTAATTTATTTGTGTTTTAATTTTAAATTAATAATTTTTTTTAATTAAAATAAAGTTTTAGAAGTTTGATTCCTTAATTGAAAAGCATTAAGTGACGCTTTTAACATCAAATACATTGCCTATTATCTTAATTTTTGAAATGTTATTTAATTTTATGTTTTATTCATATGCATATAAATATTAAATAAATTAATTAGCAATAAGAAGAAAAATAATTAATATATGCATTTAATTTATTTGTGTTTAAATTTTAAATTAATGATTTTTAAATTAATATAAAGTTTCATAAATTTAACTATTTCAAAAGCATAGCCCATTCTATTAAGTTTTAGTATTTTAATTAATTTCATGTTTTAATATTATGTATATAAAGATTAAGCATATTAAATAGCAATTTGAAGCTTGTTATAATTTTAAATTAATTCTTTTTCAAAATAATAAAATTTTGACAAGATTAATTATTTTATAATTTAAAAGGATTAGGCGATAATTTTAACATCAAAAGCATCGCCTCTTATCTTAATTTTTGAAATTTTAATTAATTATATCTTATTCATATGTATATAAATGTTAAATATATTATATAGTAATATGAAGTTAAACAATTAATCTATTTGTGTAATTTATTTGTTTTTCAATTTTCAATAAAACATTTTTTGAATTAATAAGAGCTTGACAAAATTAGATGATGCTTTTAACAGCAAAAGTATTGCCTATTCCCTTAAATCTTGAAATTTTATATAATTTTATATTTTATTCATATGTATAAGTACATTAAATATATTAATTATCAATATCAAGCAAAATAATTAATTTATACATCAAATTTATTTGTGTTTCAATTTCATATGTATATATATACATATATTAAAAATATTAATTACCTATATGAAGAAAAATAATTTATCTATGTCTTTCAGTTAATTTGTGTTTCAATTTTAAATTAAGAAAAAAATTTAATAAATTTAATTATTTTAAAGTTTAAAAGCACGAAATGATACTTTTGGCATCAAAAGCATAACTTGTTGTGTTAACTTTTAGTATGTCAATTAATTTTATGCTTTAATATTATGTATATAAATATTAAGTGTATTAGAGAGCAACATGAAACAAAATAATTGATCTATTCAATTAATTTATTTGTATTTCAGCTTTAAATTAATTATTTTTGAAATTAATGAATTTGACAAGATTAATTATTTTATAATTTAAAAAGATTAGGCAACACTTTTAACATCAAAAGCATTGCCTATTGACTTAATTCTTTGAATTTTACTTAATTTTAAGTTTTATTCATATGCATATAAATATGTATATATATATATTAACAATATGAAGCAAAATAATTAATTTATTCGTGTAATTTATTTTTTTTCAATTTTAAATAAAATATTTTTTTACATTAATAAGAGCTTGACAAAATTAGATATTTTATAATTAAAAAGTTAGATGAAGTTTTTAACATCAAAAGCATTGTCTATTGTTCTAATTCTTGAAATTTTAATTAATTTTAATTTTTATTCATATGCATATAAATATTCAATATATTAATTAGCAATATAAATCAAAATACTTAATCTATGTATTTAATTTATTTGTTTTTCAATTTTAAATTAATGATATTTTAAAATTAATAAAAAGTTTAATAAAATTAAGTATTATAAAATTGAAAACAATTACGCATCGCTTGTAGCATCAAAATTGCCACCTGTTGAGTTAATTTTTTGTATTTTAATTAATTTTTTATTTTATATGTATAAATATTAAACATATTAATTAGTGATATGAAGCAAAATAACTAATTTATTTTTTATGTTTAATTTTTCAATTAATTATTTTTTAAACTAATAAAAATTTGGACAAACTAATTATTTTATAATATAAGAACGCTAGGTGATGCTTTAACATCAAAAGCCCTATTTTCTTAATTTTCTTAATTTTTGAAATTTTATTTAATTTTATGTTTTATTTATATGTATATATATAGATCAAATATATTAATTAACAATATTCAGCAAAATAATTAATCTATACTTCCAATTAATTAATGATTTTTTAAACTAATAAAAAGCTTAATAAATTTAATTATTTCAGAATTGAAAGAGATCAACCACGCTTTTAGCATCAAAATTGTAACTTGTTGTGTTAACTTTTGGTATTTTAATTAATTTTTTGTTTTAATAGTATGTATATAAATATTAAGTATATTAAATAGCAATATGAGGCAAAATAATTAATCTATTCACTTAATTTATTTGTATTTTGATTTTAAATGAATTATTTTCTAAATTAATAAAAATTTTCACAAAATTAATTATTTTATAATTTAAAAAGATCAGTCGACGTCTTTAACATTAAAAACGTTACTATTATCTTAATTTTTAGAATTCTATTTAATTTTTTATATTATTTATATATATATATAATATTAAATATATTATTAAGTACTATGAAGCGAAACAATTAATCTATTCAACCAATTTCTTTGTGCTTCATTTTTAAATTAATTATTTTAAAAATTAATAAGAGTTTAACAAAATTAAATATTTTATAATTTAAAATCATTAAACAACATTTTTAACATCAAAAGAATTGTCAGTTTTCTTAATTCTTGGAATTTTATTTAATTCTAAGTTTCATTCATATGCATATAAATATTAAATATATTATTTAGCAATATGATGCAAAATAATTAATCTATGCATTTAATTTATTTGTGTTCAATTTTAAATTAATAATTTTTTAAATTAATAAAATGTTTGATAAATTTAACTATTTTAAAATTGAAAACAATCATAAACGTCGCCTATTGTCTTAATTTTTGGAATTTTATTTAATTTTTTGTTTTATTCATATATATAAAAATATTCAATATATTAATTAGTAATATCAATCAAATTAATTAATCTATACATGTAATTTAGCAGTACTTCAAGTTTAAATTAAGAAGAGTTTGATAAAATTAAATATATAATTTAAAAGCATTAGACATCGCTGTCTTAAATTAAGAAGAGTTTGATAAAAAACATTGCCTATTGTCTTAATTTTTGGAATTGTATTTAATTTTATGTTTTATTCATATCAATTTAAATATTAAATATATTAATTAGCAATTTCAAGTAAAAAAATTAATCTATGCATTTAATTTATTTGTATTTAAAATTTAAATTAATGATTTTTTAAATTAATAAAATATTTAACAAATTTAGTTATTTTAACATCGAAAAAAATCAGGCATCAAAAGTGTCAATGTTAAGTTAATTTTTTATATTTTAATTAATTTTATTTTTTATTTTATCTATATAAATATTAAATATATTAATTAACAATATGAATCAAAATAATGAATACATTTTTTTAATTTTTTTGTGCCTTATTTTTTAATTAATTAATTTTTAAAGTAATAAAATTTTGGCAAAATTAATTATTCTATAATTTAGGAGCGCTAGGCGATGCTTTTAACATTAAAAGCATCGCATATTCTCTTAATTGTTTACATTTTATTTAAATTTATATTTTATTCTCATATACATATATTAAATATATTAATTAACAATATGAAGTAAAATAAGTAATTGATGTTTTCAATTAATTCGTGTTTCAATTTTTAATTAATGATTTTTTAAATTAATTAAAAGTTTAATAAATTTAATTATTTTAAAATTAAAATGCATCAGGCGACGCTTTTAGCATCAAAGGCGTAATCTGTTGTGTTAACTTTTGGTATTTTAATTAATTTTCTGTTTTAATATTATGTATATAAATATTAAGTACATTAAATAGCCACATAAAACAAAATAATTAATCTATTTATTTAATTTATTTGTATTTCGATTTTAAGTTAATTATTTTTAAAATTAATAAAATTTTTAACAAAATCAATTATTTTATAGTTTAAAAGGATTAGCCGATACTTTTAACATAAAAAACATCGCTTATTATCTTAATTTTTGGATTCTATTTAATTTTTTATTTTATTCATATGTATATTAATTAGTAATATCATGCAAAAAAATTAATTTATTCGTGTAATTTATTTGTGCTTCAATTTTAAATTAGTAAGAGTTTGATATAATTAAATATTTTATAATTTAAAAGCATTAGGTGACGCTTTTAGCATAGAAAACATTGACTATTATCTTGATTTTTAAAATTGTATTTAATTTATGTTTTATTCATGTGGATATAAATATTAGATAAATTAATTAGCAATTGGAAGCAAAAAAAAATTAATCAATGCATTTAATTTATTTGTGTTCAATTTTAAATTAATAATTTTTTAAATTACTAAAATGTTTGATGAATTTATTTATTTTAAAATTGAATACAATGAGGCATCACTTTCTACATTAAAAGTTTCACTGTTAAGTTAATTTTTTTTATTTTAATTAATTTTATTTTTTATTTTATGTCTATAAATATTAAATATATTAGTTAGAAAATTAAGTAAAATAATATTTCTTAATTTAAAAGAGCTAGTCAATGCTTTTAACATCAAAAGCATAGCCTATTCTCTTAATTTTTGAAATTTTATTTACTTTTATGTTTTATTTATATGTATATATATATCTATATTAAATAAGAAGAGTTGAATGGTTAGGTTAGCTGCGTTTCTAGGTCTCTACTTTCTTTCACCTTTGTCACCGTCAGCGAGCGCATATCAGTGATTTTTTTTCATTTTTGATCATCAGTTGTACTGGGTTCACTAGTGATGAGAACCAGCCCGTACCAATACAATCAACTACTCATTGGGGTGCTGATCCTGTGTAATTGAAGACCGAGTCAATTACTAGGGCTCATGCTAAGAGGTTTAAGGACAATCTTGATAGCTTCATACAAAATGTAATTAAATCTTAAAAGGGCATATTAATATCAGAAGATGCTAAGCCCGTGCCTAGCATCCAAGTTGTGAAGGCAGAAATGGACCCAGGAAGCTGTTTAGTGCATTTGAGGACTCCTGGTAGTAAAGGGTGAGTTTGTCTGAGCTCATCAAGAGGCCATGAAATCATGCCCGGGTAGAAGCAAGGGCCCCAAGTATGTCATTAGCGTCCAAGCTTCTACATTGACCGGATTTAGCTAGTTTGGTGTTGGAAAGGAGCTTACTTGCATTTCAACCAAGCTTTGATAATTTCTATCAATGGCAACATGTGGGAACCAATTCTAATCCTACTAGGCATCTTACATGGCATGTTGAATCAGATTTGGAGCCTAAATTAGCTAGAGATTGGACAAGTACAACTTATTTGGAAAATTAGTCAACTATTTTCCAAATATGAAATTTGACTTTTGTTTTAGGAAATAGTCTTTTATTTTTTGTTTTTATTTAATTATTTGCTAGAAAATTTATTTAGGAATGCTCAATTTTAATATTTGTGATCGTAAATTAATTAATTCCTTTTTAAAAGTTAAAGAATCAATTAATACAAATTAGATTAGGAAAGACATATAACATTCGGCCACATCTTTTGTTTAGTTTTATTGGCCAGTTTTTACCTATTGTTTTAGGGTTTTGATTTTGTCACTTTAGCCTATTTAAAGGCTTATTTTTCAAACAATGACATTACATTATTCATTTAGAAAAATTGTAATGAAAAAGATTTCTCTTTGTTTTCTTAGAATACCTAAAACACTGAATAGAGAGCGAGTGTTTTAGTTTCACTTATCAATAGGAAAATCCATAACTTCTTGTGGCATATTCGAGATACACCAATTTTCTAATCACAGGATGATTAGGGATCAAGGTGGTCATTAGAATCTAAACTTAATTTTTATCCTGGCTAATATAATACGGATTTATGAGCAAGTCGATCCAGGTTCGTATCATTTGGTATCAAAGCCGAATTCTATTTAAGTTTGATCTATCATATTTGATTTGTTTTATGTTTGTGTTATTCTACAATTTTAACATTAGGTTAAGATTGTTTCTACCCATACATGTGCTGCATATTTAAAATAAAAAATAAAAAAATAGCCTAACTAGGGTTTCTTTTTATTTAGTTGAATTTTTGTTTGCTTTCTAGTTTGTTGGTTGGTTTCGCATGTTAGCTCTTACTAATTTGGTACATTGTTGATTTTCATTTGATGTTTTTAATTGTAATTATTTTCACTTATATATTCAAAAAAGAAAAAGAAAAAGGAATTTCGGAAAACATACTACAAAACCCTAAATTTTTTCAATTTGTTTTGTTTGGAATTGTAAGTCGAATTTGAGAAATTTTTAGGCATTGGAGTTGCATTTTTGTGGTGATTGTGCTACAAGAAGTTGTGTGATATTATTCAGTTTGTGATAAAGAAAAAAAAAGCCGAAGTTAAAAAAAAAAATTCAAAAAGGCCGGTTTTGAGAATTGCAAATTTAAGTTTGTTCGGATTTGGAAAAAATTCAATTGTGATAGTTGAACTTGCTGTTTATTCAATATTGGTTGCTGGATATTGGAATATTGGTGCCAATTGATTGGATTAAATTTGGTTTAAGGATTTAAGACAAAGACTAAATTACGAGAACTGCAACCAACATCTATCTCATATTTTGTTTGAATTGTGTTCTTGTTAATTGTTTAAACCATTTTCCAAATTTCGTCCTTGAATTACGGTCTTTTAATATTCTAGTCGGATTCCTTATTCAATATGAAAATTGCTTTATTATTTTTCCTTGCTTTTGGATAGTAAAGACGAGACTTAGGCTTTCTAATTCACTTGGAATTTGTTTTCTTCTTGCTTCTGTTTATTTATAGGTTTAATTAGGACATACATCTGATCTAGTTGTGGTTTTAAGTGTGTTTTATTAAAACTTTGAGATAATCTTTAAAGTGTAAAAAGGCAAGAGAGTATGAGCTTATAATAGGGTTAAAAGCCAAAACTAGTGTGAAACACGAGTGAACGAGACCTTATTTGAGTGACACACGTGAATGAGTGAACTTAGTGAGTTTTTTTGCATTATTTCACTAACATGACATATTCATGATTACGAAGAGTATGTGATTCTTTAAGAGAACTTGGAGAGGATTCTATGGGGTTCAAGGGAAAGTCTAGAGCATCAGGGAGTTACACAAAACCTACTGACATGCAGGCGATATTGGACCAATTGCAAAGGATGAATGCTCTATTTGATCAATTTGATCAAAGGATGGACAGGTTTGAGAACCAATAGAAAAGGTTGAACCCTAGGATGGAACCATAAAGAGGATGTGGTCGAGGAAGCGGCAGCCGTGGACATTATCGGGAGGAAATTGAAAAATGAGACTTTAGAGACAATTTTAAGGTGGATTGCGAAGATAAATTTGCACTCCAAGGAAGGAAAAGTTATGGTAGACACAACGGGAAGGAAGACGATGATTTTTAGGTAATATCAAGATCAGTATACCACCATTTTTAGGAAAGAGTGATCTGTAGGCTTACTTAGAATGGGAAGAACGCATGAAGATGATTTTTTATTGCCATAACTATTCAGAGGCAAAAAAGGTTAGGTTGACAACCTTAGAATTGGGACATTATGCTTTATCATGGTGGAACAATGAGCAAAATATCCTAAAAGAGAGTTGGTGACAAGTTAGTAACAACTTAGAAACAAATGAAACGAGAAATGAGGAAAAGATTCGTACCAAGCCATTATAATAGGATGTTGCATTAGAGATTATAATCTTTATCTCAAGGAAGCAGGTTGATAGAGGATTATTACAAGGAGATGGAAATGGTCATGATGAGGTTGGGTTTGAATAAAGACTGAAAGGAAACAATGGCTAGGTTTCTTGGAGGGCTTAATAGAGAGATTGCAAACTAAGTGAATCTACAACAATATGTGGTGTTGGAAGAGATGCTGCACGTAGCGATCAAAATTGAGCACCAACTCAAGAGGAGGGGTAGTAACACGCGGCATGGAGGAGCTTCAAGTAGTTGGAGGACCGGTTCAACTAGTTGAAAAAGCGATCCCGCATTCGAGCCAAGACCAAAGCTGAAGCAAGAGGAAAGAAGTGCCATTCGGCTAAGGAGACACAACTAGGTTGAACCTGTACAAGCACCAAAACCAAAGGCTAAGGATGATCCTAAACCATCTAGAGCTCGTGATATTGTGTGTTTTAAATGTCAGGGCCGTGGACATATTGCCAACCAATGTCCAAATAGAAGAATTATGGTGCTGAAGGATAATGGAGAGCTAAAATCAGATAATGAAGAGTCAGAAGCTGAGATTGAGCATGATGAGGAAGAATCTAAAGAAGAAGAGCATGACAAACCCATGACTCAGAAGGCTTCAAGGGTTGAGTTAAGTTTGTTGGCATGTAGAGTCTTGACAGTGCATAAGGATGAAGAGCAAGTGCAAAGGGAAAATATTTTCCACACTTGATGTGACATCTTAATTTTCCTTGATATCTAACATAATGCATGAAAGGCTCTGTGAAGATCCATAAGACCACCGGAAAATCATTAGAAAAGACTTCTTGTACAGGATGTTTTATTTTTCCATAGAAATAAATTCGCTCAAAAAATACCCCGTATGTAGGACATATTTTATTGGGAAGATCATGGCAATTTGACAAGAATGCTATACACTATAATCGAGAAAATTCCATTGCGTTTCGATTTAAAAGTAATAAATTTAAGTTTAGGTCATGCCACCAAGGGAGGTGTTTTGAAATCAAATGCAAATGCAACAAAGAAGGGGGGCCGAATGGCAAAGGGAGAAGACCATCATGCCACCCACAGCTTCAACAAGCAAATAAGAGGGCAAAACTGAGTCGCATCACTTAGGTAAGCTTTCTAAACCCGAGAGTGAGAAGAAAAGGAAGAGAAGAAAAATATCAACTTTTATCTTAGTCAAGGTGAGGTTAAAAAGGAATTTTTAAATAAGAAACCTATGCTGGTCATGATATATAAAGATGCATTTTTAAATCATCTTGCTAATCCTGAATAGCCTGCATTGCCGAGCTCTATTTCTTCTCTTTTGTAGGAGTTTGATGACATTTTTCTAGAGGAGATTCCTAGTGGTTTACTACCTATTCAAGGAATTGAACACCAAATAGATTTCATCCCTGAAGCCACAATTCCTAATAGGCCTGTGTACGAAAGTAATCCCTAGGAGACAAATGAGCTTCAATGCGAGGTAAGTGAATTGCTAAACAAAGGTTACATTAGAGAAAGCACGAGTCAATGTGCTATACCTTGATTGTTAGTGCCTAAGAAAGATGGATTATGGAGAATGTTTATAGATTGTAGGGCCATTAAAAACATAACTGTCAAGTATAGGCATCTTATTCATGCATTAAATGATATGCTTGATGAATTATATGGTGCATGCATGTTTTTAAAGATTGACCTTAGGAATGGGTCTCATCAAATAAGAATGAACAAGGGAGATGAGTGGAAGATTGCATTTAAGATAAAACATGGTTTGTATAAGTGGTTAGTAATGCCTTTTGGATTAATTAATGCACCTAGTACTTTCGTGAGATTCATGAACCATGTTATGTGCCAAGTCATTGGAAAATTTATGGTTGCTTATTTTTGATGATATTCTTGTATATAGTAGGAATTTAGATAACATGTAAAACACCTTAGATTAGTTTTAGAAGTACTTAGGAAAGAAGGATTGTTTGCTAATCCCAAAATGTGTGATTTTTGTAAAGATGAGCTTGTGTTTCTAAGATTTGTTATGAGTGCTGCAGGAATCAAGATTGACCAATCCAAGGTTAAAGTAATCTAGGATTGGCTGAAACCTATTACTATTACCCAGTAAGAAGTTTTCATGGTTTGACTAGTTTTTACATGAGATTTGTCAAGGGCTTTAGTACCATTGCGGCACATTGACCAAAATAATCAAGAAGAGTGTGGGATTCCAATAGGGAAAGGCACAAGAAAAGTCTTTTAACTTGTTGAAAGAAAAATGAACTAATGTTCCTCTACTGGTTTTACCTAATTTTTCTAAGACTTTTGAGATTGAATGTATACTTCAGGTGTAGATATTGCAGTGGTGTTGATGCAGGAAGAAAGACCTATAGCATACTTTAGTGAGAAGTTGAATAAGGCGGCATTAAATTATCCAACTTATGACAAAGAGATGTATGCTTTAGTTTGAGCTTTAGAGACATGACAACATTACTTGATGCTAAAGAAATTTGGCATTAACACAGATCATGAATTTTTGAAGCATATTAAGGGCCAAAAAAAGCTTAACCGATGGCATGGAAGGTGGATTGAATTCATTAAGACTTTTCCTTATGTTATATGCTACAAGAAAGTTAAAGAAAATGTGGTAGTCGATGCTTTATCCTGAAGATATGTTTTATTTTCAACCTTAGATGCTAAATTTTTTGGTTTTGAACAAGTAAGGAAATTTATGAGCATGATATTGACTTTGGTGAGGACACTTTGATGTAGCAAAAACTTTGTCCATATTACAATAATACTTTTACTGGGCGAACATAAGGAGAGATGTAAAGAGGATTTGGGAGAGGTATATCACATGTAGAAAATCAAAATCTAAGCTAAAACCACATGGTTTGTATATGCCATTACCTATTCCTTCTTATCCTTGGGTAGATTTATCTATGGATTTTGTATTGGGGTTACCTAGGTTAAGGATGGGTGAGGACTCTATTTTTGTGGTTGTTGATGATTTTCTAAGATGGCACATTTCATAGCATGTAATAGGATTAATGATGCATCTCATGTAGCTAATTTGTTCTTTAAGGAAGTGGTGAGACTTCATGGCATGTCTAGGACTATGATTTCAGATAGGGATGCTAAGTTCTTAAGTTATTTTTGGAAAACATTGTAGACTAAGTTAGGTACTAAAATTTTTATTTTTCACTACTTGTCATCCACAGACTGATGGATAAAATGAAATATTGAATACAACTTTGTCTGCATTGTTGAGAGCATTAATTAGTAGAAATTTGAGAACTTAGGAAGAATGTTTGCCGCATGTTAAATTTGCTTATAATAGAACCATACATTCTACTACTAAATATTCACCATTCAAAATTTTTTATGGTTTTAATCCTTTAACCCCATTGGATTTAACATCTTTGCCTTTAAGTGAACATGCTAATCTAGATGGTAAATAGAAAGCTGAGTTTGTTAAGTAGATTCATGAAAAGACTAAAGAAAACATTGACAGGAGGACTAAACAGTATGCTAAAGCTGCTAGCCAAGGTCGGATTAAGGTAGTGATCGAACTAGGAGATTGGGTTTGGTTGTACTTGAGAAACGAGAAGTTTTTTGAACAACGCAAGTTAAAGCTTTTGCCTCAAGGAGATGGACCTTTTCAAGTTTTGGGGAGGGTCACTAAAAACGCCTACAAGCATGATTTTCGAGGTGAGTATAACGTGAATGCTATTTTTAATGTTTTTAATTTATCTTCTTTTTCTACAGGTGATGATTTCGATTTGAAGGCAAATCATTTTCAAGAGGAGGGGAATGATGAGAACCCGCCCATACTCGTACAATTAACTACTTCCTAGGGTGCTGATCCTGTGCAACGAAGACCAGGCCAATTATTAGGACTTAAGCTAAGAGGTTTAAGGACAATTTTGTTAGCTTCATACAAAATGTAATTAAATCTCAAGAGGACATATTAGTACCAAACGATTCTAAGCCCGTGCTAAGCATCCAAGTTATGAAGGCAGAAATGGACCCGAGAAGCTGTTTTGGTGTATTTGAGGACTATGAGTAGTAATGGGCGAGTTTGTTAGCCTATGAATGTGCTTGAGCTCACTAACAACCCATGAAATCATATCAGGGTAGAGCAAGTGATGTGATTCCGCCCGAGGCCGCTCAACCGATAACCCGCTGGGGTGCTGACTCGACACGGATGAAGACTAGGCCAATCACAAGAGCTCAAATTAAGAGATTTAAGGACAACCTGGGAGTATTTATACAGAGGGTAAGCAATCTCAACAAAGCTTTTCCATACTTGAAGATACAAAGCCTATTCTAAGCATCCAAGTGGTGGAAGCCGATACGGACCCGGGTGACGGTTTTGGTACATTTTTGGAGCCCGGGAAGCATGAAATGGTTCCAATGCTTTATGGGTTCAATACATATGCCTAAGAGGTCATTGAATCAAGTTAAATCAGCCTCAAATGCAATCAAAAAGGGCTTGTACGGACAGCATCAACAATTTGGCCGAATTTGCTGTATTGCTTGCTGGCTTTACTATATTTTACTGTATTAGACTTTTCTTATTTTTCCAAGCATGGGCAACGTGTGGGACTTCATATTCAGCTTATTTGGCATCCTAAAAAGCATCTAGAAGCTGATTTGAAGCTCAAAGAGGTCAAAGATTGATCAAATTCAACTTGATAAAAAAGCTAGCATTTTTAGTTTCCTAATTTGTTTTTACTTTTTGTTTTAGGAAACTACCATTACTTTTAGGTTTTTATTTATTTATTTTATGGATAAATAACTTTAGGAAGGTTTTTATTTTATTATTTCCATTGTAAATTAATTAATTCCTAATTCAAAATAAAGGAATTAATTAATCAAATTTAGTTTAGGAAACCTAATTTAGGACATATTAGAATTCGGTCAAGTTTCCTAATTCCTATAGGAGTCCGGTTTTGAATTAATTTTTTAGGGCTTTTTTCTTTGTAAACTTAGCCTATTTAAAGGCTTATTTTTCAATATGAATAAAAAATTTGATTTGATTAAGAAAATACTTGTGAGATTAATTATCTCTTTGTTCTTTGAGAACACCTAAAACACCATTAGAGAATTGGTTGTTTTAGCTTGACTTATCAATAGGTTTTCCATCCCCTATTGTGGCGTCTACATTATACCAAGGTTTCTAACCACAGATTGGTTAGGGGTTGAGGTCAATTCCATTAGAACTTGAACTTAATTAAGATCCGGGCTAATATAATACGGGTTTAGGAGCAGGTCGTCCTAGGTTCGTATCATTTGATAAAAGACAACCAACAAACTAGGAAACAAAAATACGATAAAACTAGGAAACCTAATTCAACTAGGAATGAAATTTTTTTTTTTTTTTTTAAGATGCTGAACGTGTATAGGATGGATACAACCTTAACCTAATGCTAAAATTGCAGAGTAACACAAAAACAAATAAAGCAAATAAAGATAGATCAAACCTGAACAAAATTTAGCTCTGATACCAAATGAAATGATGTGATTCTGCCCGAGGCCGCTCAACCGATAACCCGCTGGGGTGCTGACTCGACATGGATGAAGACTAGGCCAATCACAGGAGCTCAAATTAAGAGATTTAAGGACAACCTGGGAGTATTTATACAGAGGGTAAGCAATCTCAACAAAGCTTTTCCATACTTGAAGATACAAAGCCTATTCTAAGCATCCAAGTGGTGGAAGCCGATACGGACCCGGGTGACGGTTTTGGTACATTTTTGGAGCCCGGGAAGCATGAAATGGTTCCAATGATTTATGAGTTCAATACATATGCCTAAGAGGTCATTGAATCAAGTTAAATCAGCCTCAAATGCAATCAAAAAGGGCTTGTACGGACAGCATCAACAATTTGGCCGAATTTGTTGTATTGCTTGCTGGCTTTACTGTATTTTACTGTATTAGACTTTTCTTATTTTTCCAAGCATGGGCAACGTGTGGGACTTCATATTCAGCTTATTTGGCATCCTAAAAAGCATCTAGAAGCTGATTTGAAGCTCAAAGAGGTCAAAGATTGATCAAATTCAACTTGATAAAAAAGCTAGCATTTTTAGTTTCCTAATTTGTTTTTACTTTTTGTTTTAGGAAACTACCATTACTTTTAGGTTTTTATTTATTTATTTTATGGATAAATAACTTTATGAAGGTTTTTATTTTATTATTTCCATTGTAAATTAATTAATTCCTAATTGAAAATAAAGGAATTAATTAATCAAATTTAGTTTAGGAAACTTAATTTAGGACATATTAGAATTCGGTCAAGTTTCCTAATTCCTATAGGAGTCCGGTTTTGAATTAATTTTTTAGGGTTTTTTTCTTTGTAAACTTATCCTATTTAAAGGCTTATTTTTCAATATGAATAAAAACTTTGATTGGATTAAGAAAATACCTGTGAGATTAATTATCTCTTTGTTCTTTAAGAACACCTAAAACACCATTAGAGAATTGGTTGTTTTAGCTTGAATTATCAATAGGTTTTCCATCCCCTATTGTGGCGTCTACATTATACCAAGGTTTCTAACCATAGGTTGGTTAGGGGTTGAGGTCAATTCCATTAGAACTTGAACTTAATTAAGATCCGGGCTAATATAATACGGGTTTAGGAGCAGGTCGTCCTAGGTTCGTATCATTTGGTATCAGAGCTAAATTTTGTTCAGGTTTGATCTATCTTTATTTGCTTTATTTGTTTTTGTGTTATTCTACAATTTTAGCATTAGGTTAAGGTTGCATCCATCCTATACACGTTCAGCATCTTAAAAAAAAAAAAAAAAATTCATTCCTAGTTGAATTAGGATTTCCTAGTTTTATCGTATTTTTTGTTTCCTAGTTTGTTGGTTGTTTTTCATCATTGTTCTTGTTAATTTTGGATTTTGTTGATTTTCCTTTGCTGTTTTAGTCTTAGAAATTTGCATTCATATATTCAAAAAAAAAAAAAAAAAAAAAAAGAAGTTTACGGCAACATTTAAAAAAAAAAAAAAAAACTGCACATTTTGTTTATTTGGAGGTCACGGGTTTGGTCCGGGAATATGGGTATCCAATCCTTATGGACTAATCAGAATGGTATAATCTGTAAATCTGACACGGGGTGTGGAATGTTTTGATCCTTTTATTATGGGAGGAATAGCCTCTTATCATATTGGAGTAGGGACCTTGGGCATATTGGTGGGTCTATTCCATCTTAGCGTCCGTCCGCCCCAATGTTTATACGAAGGATTACGTATGGGAAATATTGAAACCGTCCATTCTAGTAGTATCATTGCAGTCTTTTTTGTAGCTTTTGTGGTTGTTGGAACTATGTGGTATGGTTCGACAACTACCTCGATTGAATTATTTGGTCCCACTCGTTGTCAATGGGATCAAGGATACTTTCAACAAGAAATATATTGACAAGTTGGTGATGGGCTAGCCAAAAATCAAAGTTTATCCAAAGCTTGGTCTAAAATTCCTGAAAAATTAGCTTTTTATGATTACATCGGCAATAATCCAGCAAAAGATGGCTTATTCAGAGCGGGCTCAATGGACAATGGGGATGGAATTGTTGTTGGGTGGTTAGGACACCCTATTATTAGAGATAAAGAGGGTCGTGAGCTTTTTGTACATCGTATGCCTACTTTTTCTGAAACATTTCTGATTATTTTGTAGATAGAGACGAAATTGTTGTTGAGTCGATGCTCCTTTTAGAAAGGCAAAATCGAAGTACAATGTCAAATAAGTAGGTGTAACTATTCAGTTCTATGGTAGCAAACTCAATGGAGTCAGTTATAGTGATCCTGGTACTATGAAAAAATATGCTAGACATGCTCAATTGGGTGAACTTTTTGAATTAGATGTTGCTACTTTGAAATCCAACGGTGTTTTTTGTAGCAGTCCGAGGGGTTGGTCTACTTTTAGACATGCTTTGTTTGCTTTGCTTTTTTTCTTCGGACACATTTGGCATTATGTGGAATTGGAGGAGATGTTGAATGTGGCTATTAAATTAGAGCATCAATTAAAGAGGAGGGGTGTAGGGTCACGGTTTGGAGGAGTTTCAAACAGTGGAAGATCAATTCCAAGTGGCTGGAGAAACAATCCTACCTTTGAAAACAACCCAAAGCCAAAAGTGGGAGAAGAAAGTTCAAGTCGGCCAAGGAGAGAGACTAGAACGGAATCTATCCAAGCACACAAAAGTGAAGGTAAATATGATCCTAATCCTTCTAAAACTCATGAAATTGTGTGTTTTAAGTGCCAGGGATGAGGAGACATCGCTAGCCAATGCCCGAATAGGAGGATTATGGTGTTGAAAGGTAATGGAGAACTAGAATCCGAAAGTGAAGAAAGTGATGCTGAAACTGAAATTTAAGATCGAGAAGTCGGACATGATGAGTATGAGGAGCCCAAAACACTCCAACCTTCAAGGGATGACTTGAGCTTGGTTGAAAGGAGGGTCATTACTGTATACAAAGATGAGGAACAAATTCAAAGAGAAAACATCGTTCACACTTGATGCGAAATTCAAAGTAACATATGTAGTATGATTATAGATAGTGGAAGTTGTGCAAATGTAATTAGTAGCATGGTAGTTGATAAATTAGGCCTAACAACTATTAAACATCTAGAACCATATAGATTACAATGGCTAAATGATAGTGCTGAGATAAAAGTAAATGAACAAGCCAAAGTAAAATTCAGCATTGATACATATGTGGATGTTGTATTGGGTAATGTTGTTCCTATGCATGTGGGTCATATTTTGTTGGGTAGGCCATGGAAATTTGATAAAGATGCTACTAATTTTGGTCGAGAGAATTGTATTGTTTTTAGATTCAAAGGCAAGAAGGTCAAGCTAGAGCCATTAACTCCAAAGGAAGTATATAGAGACCAATTACAAATCCAACAAAAGAGGGAGGCTGAAACACTCAAGGAGAAGGCTAGTGTGGCATTAACGACTTCACCATCCATCCAAGAAGGTAAGTCCAAGCTTGCTGTCCAAGGTAAGCATTTTAAAACACAAATGAGTGGAAAAACCTTGAGAAGGCTGAAAGTGGGGTGAGAAGAATGGAGAAACCCAAGAGAAATGATGAGAAAACCGAGAAAGAGAAAGGAAAAAAAAGGAAATAAAGAAAAAGTAAAAATTTTTATTTGAGTTTTGGGATGTTAATAAGGCTATCTTGGGTAAGAAACCATTGTTGGTTATGAACTATATAGATGCTAAATTAAAAATGTTTTTGTTGTATAAAACTTTATCTGCATTATGTAAAGCTTTACTTAGTGGAAATTTGAAAATTTGGGAAATATTATTTGCTAATATTAAAAAGTGTGATGAACTTGTATTTCTACTATTTGTTGTGATAGTGTTTGACCTAGGAGATTTGGTTTGACTACACTCAAGAAACAAGAGGTTCCCCGAACAAAAAAAGTACTAGCCTATGTCTCATGTGGACGGATCATTTCAAGTTTTGGAGCCAAATAACAAGAATGCCTTGAAGCTTGATTTAGTGGGTGAGTATAACATGAGTGCTGCATTTAATGTTGCTGATTTAACTCCTTTTTCTGTAGGTGATGATCTTGATTTGAGGACAAATCCTTTTCAAAAGGAGGGGAATGATGTGATTCCGCTCGTGCCCGCTCAACCGATAACCCACTGGGGTGCTAACCCTACACGGATGAAGACCAGGCCAATCACAAAACCTCAAATTAAGAGATTTAAGGACAACATGGGAGCATTTATATAGGGGTAATCAATTCTCAACAGAGCTTATCCATACTTGAAGATACAAAGCCTATTCTAAGCATCCAAGTGGTGGAAGCCGATACGGACCCAGGTAGCAATTTTGGTGCAATAATGGACAACAAGCAGCATGAAATTGTTCCAACTCTTTATGGATTCATACATATGTCTAATAGGATATTGAATCAAGTCAAGGCAGCTACAAAGGCATTCAAAAAGGGGTTGTACGGTCAGCTTTAAATTTGGCCTGTTTTTTACTGTATTTTGTGCTGGCTTTACTGTATTTTTCTGAGTTGGCTTTTTCTTCCTCTTCCAAGCATGGGGAACGTGTGGGACTTCATATTCAGCTTATTTGGCATCCTAAAAAGCATATTGAAGCTGATTTGGAGCTCAATTTGGTCAAAGATTGGTCAAAGTCAACTTAGTTAAAAAGCTAGTATTATATTTTCCTAATTTGATTCTACTTTTTGTTTTAGGAAATTACTATTATTTTTAGTTTTTATTTATTTATTTTCTAGAAAAATAAGTTTAGGAAATTTATTATTTTATTATTTTCATTGTAAATTAATTAATTCCTAATTCAAAATAAATGAATTAATTTACTAAATTAGATTAGGAAAGGAGTGAGAATTTTGGCCACCATAGGAAACTACTTTGTATGGTCGGTTTTCCCTTTGTTTTTAGGGTTTTATTTCGTGACTTTGTAGCCTATTTAAAGGCTTATTTTTCAATAAGAAGGGAGCTTGAATTTTGTACAGAAAATTAATTGTGAGAGTGAATTCTCTTTGTTCTCTTTGAACACCTAAAACACCATTAGTGAATGAGTGTTTTAGTTTGACTTATAAATAGGACATCCATCACCTATTGTGGCATCTTCATTATATACCAAGGTTTCTAATCACAGGTTGGTTAGGAGTGAAGGTGACCATTAGAACTTGAACACAATTCGATTCGGGCTAATATAATATGGGTTTAGGAGTAGGTCATCCTAGGTTCGTGTCAATCTCACCATTGAATCTGCCATGCTAGTATGAAAAATACATAAATAAAATATATTCTCACCAAACATCACTCCCTCACGTGTTTCACTCAATCAAGGTCTCGCCACTCATGTTTTCACACTAGTTTCAGCTTTTACCCTCTTTTAATCTCATGCACTCTTGTCCTTTTTCACTCAAAGAATTAACTCAAAGTTCTAATTAAAACACCGACAAAAAAGCAATTAGATCACAAGTATGTTTTAATTAAACTTACCAACAAAACAATAGCAAAAAGCAAGCAATGCTGATGAATTTAACAAATTCTACTTTTTAGCTTTCTAGGAAAAATAAAGCAAAATAATAAGAAAATTTTCAGAATTAGGAAGCACTGGACCAGATGGTAAGAGATTAAGGATTCAAGAATAAAATGTAGGAAAAATAATTTCAAACTCGAACAAGAATCAAATCGACCAAAAATATAGAATAGTGTTGGTTGTTGTCTTTCTAATTCAAGTTCTGTATCAAATCCTTCAATTAATTTTAATCCAAATAATTTAAGCACCCAAAGTTCAAATATCTAGCATCAAAATAATTCTCCAAAAACTCCAAATATTGAATAAATAATCAACAAATCAGCAGCTCCAACAAATTTCCAGCAACAAATTTTAACACCAAATTCAACAAATCGGAAAAAAAAAAATTTCTAATTCGGCTTTTTCTTCTTCTTTTTTTTTTTTTTTTAACTGAATATAAGACAACTGCAGTAGCAAGAATAAACACTTAAATTTCAATTCCAACACCAAATAACCACCAAACCCGTGACCACCAACAAAATAAAAATGTGTAATTTTTTTGTTTTTTTTTATATGTTGCCGCAAACCCCTCTCTCTTTTTTTTTGGGGAATATATGAATGCAAATATGTAAGGCTAAAACAGAAAAGAAAAGTCAACAAAAACTAAAATTAACAAGAACAATAATAAAAGACAACCACCAAACTAAGAAACAAAAATACGGTAGAACAAGGAAAACCTAATTTGACTAGGAATGAAATTTATTTATTTTTTTTAATATGAAAAATGTGTATGATGATAGAAGGAATCTTAACCTAATGCTAAAATTCTAGAATAACATGAAAAAAAAAAACAAATAAAGATAGATCAAACTTTAACAAAAGTCGGCTCTGATACCAAATGATATGAACCTAGGATGACCTACTCCGAAACCCGTATTATCTTAGCCCGAATCTAATTATATTCAAGTTCTAATGGTCACATTTACCCCTAACCAACCTGTGATTAGAAACCTTGGTATATAATGACGATGCCACAATAGGTGATGGAAGTCCTATTGATAAGTCAAAACTAAAACACTCACTCTCTAATGGTGTTTTAGGGGTTTAAAAGAACAAAGAGAAATTCAATCTCACAAAATAAATTCTAAATATTATTAATGGTGTGTTCTTCCTCAAAAACAAGCCCTTACATAGGCTAAAGGAAACAAAACAAAAACCTAAAAACTAAAGAGAAAAACCGGCCATACATGTGGTTTCGTATAGTGGTCAAATTTCTCACTCCTTTCCTAATCTAATTTTGATTAATTAATTCCTTTATTTTAAATTATTAATTAATTAATATACAATGAAAATATTAAAATAATAACTTTCCAAACTTATTTTTCCAGCAAATAAATAAATAAAACCCAAAAAGTAATGGTAATTTCCTAAAACAAAAAGTAGAATCAAATTAGGAAACTAAAATACTAGCTTTTTGACTAAGTTGACTTTGACCAATCTTTGACCAATTTGAACTCCAAATCAGCTTCAATATGCTTTTTAGGATGCCAAATAAGCTTATTCTGGAGTCCCACACGTTACCCTTTCCTAAAAGCAAGAGAAAAAGCCAACTCAGCAAAGTACAGTAAAGTCAGCAGAAAATACAGCAAAACCGGCCAATTCTTCATGTTATGCGTATAGCCCCTTTTTGGATGGGTTTGAATCTTCCTGGAATTCATTCCATATCCTCTTAAACATATGCATTGAATCCATGAAGCATAGGAACAATTTCATGCTGCCCGGATCCCTTAAATGTACCGCAACCGCTTGTATGCTCAAAACAGGTCTTGGCTCTTTGGATATGGACAACGATGCGAACCCACCCGAGCTCACACCGCCGACAACTCACTGGGGTACTGATCCGATACAGATGAAGACTGGACCAATCACTAGGGCTCAAGCTAAGAGGTTTAAGGATAACCTTGCTACCTTTATCCAGAGAGTAATTCATTCTCAAATGGGCTTGTCCATACCTGAGGATAAAAGACCTGTTTTAAGTATCCAAGTGGTGGAGGCTGATACATTGGATACCCATACATCGGACATTTTATATCGAACACCCTTCTCTCAGACATCGGAGCCTTGCCTCGAACATCTGGTCTCGGACTTCGGACATCGGATGCAATTTAGCTTGGACAGACATCAGTTAGCTCGGCCAGACATAACTTAGCTCGGACAGACATTAGTTAGCACGACCAGACGCAAGTTAGCTTGGACAGACAGCAGTTAGCTCGGATAGGCCATAAGTTAGCCCGGACATCAGGCAAACATAAGTTAGCTCAGTTGAAGACATAATTCAGCCTATATGTTAAAGTCAACTCGTTACCTAATTTGCGATTGACTTTATTTCTTTTTGGGTTTTTATACATTTATTTTCTGGACAAATAACTTTAGGAAGGTTTTATTTTATTGTAAATTAATTTATTCCTAATTTAATATAAAGGAATTAATTAATCAAACTTAGATTAGGAAAGGAAGTATAGTTGCCGGTTTCTTTATGTGTGGCCGGTTTTTCCTAGGGTTTTTAGGGTTTATTTTCAAGCCTATTTAAAGGCTTATTTTTCAATTAGAATACAATTTTGATTTGATTGGGAAAATACTTGTGAGATTAATTATCTCTTTGTGCTTTGAGAACACCTAAAACACCATTAGAGAATTGGTTGTTTTAGCTCGACTTATCAATAGGTTTTCCATCCCCTATTGTGGCGTCTACATTATACCAAGATTTCTAACCACAGGTTGGTTTGGGGTTGAGGTCCATTCCATTAGAACTTGAACTTAATTGAGATCCGGGCTAATATAATACGAGTTTAGGAGCAGGTCATCCTAGGTTCGTATCATTTGGTATCAGAGCTAAATTTTTTTCAGGTTTGATCTATCTTTATTTGCTTTATTTGTTTTTGTGTTATTCTGCAATTTTAGCACTAGGTCAAGGTTGCATCCATCGCATACACGTGCTGCCTCTTTAAAAAAAAAATAAAAAATTCATTCCTAGTTGAATTAGGTTTCCTAGTTTTATCGTATTTTTGTTTCTTAGTTTGTTGGTTGTTTTTCATCATTGTTATTGTTGATTTTGGTTTTTGTTGATATTTCTTTGCTATTTTAGTATTAAATATTTGCATTCATATATTCAAAAAAAAAAAAAAAAAAAAGAAGTTTGCGGCAACATTTAAAAAAAAAAAAAAACTGCACATTTGTGTTTATTTGGAGGTCACGGGTTTGGTGTTTGCTTTGGAATTGGAATTACAATTTTGGTAATTATTCTTGCTACTACAGTTGTTTATGTTCTGTGAGTTGAAAAAAAAAAAAAAAAGAACAGGTAAAGCCGAATAAAAAAAAAAAATTCGGTTTGTTCGAGTTTGATTTGTTTGCTGGAAATTTGTTGGAGCTGCAGGGTTTTTTGATTATTTTTTCAATATTTGAGTTGCTGGGAAATTATTTTTGCTACTGGATATTTGGATTTTGGGTGCTTAAATTATTTGGATTAAAATCAGTTAAAGGATTTGATACAAAACTTGAATTAAAAAGAACAACAACCAATAACTATTCTATATTTTTGTTCAATTTGATTCTTCTTCGTAATTGATTTTCTTTTTCTGGAATTTTATTCTTGAACTCATAATCTACTACCATCTAGTGCAGTTTTCAAAAATTCCAACGTTTTCCCATTATTTTGTGTTTTCTTGTCTAGAAAGCCGAAAAATTAGGATTTGTTGGATTCTTTCGGTATTGCCTACTTTTTGCTACTGTTTTGTTGATAAGTTTAATTAAAACATACTAGTGATCTAATTGCTGTTTTATGGGTGTTTTAATTAGAACTTTGAGATAATTCATTAAGTGGAAAAAGGCAAGAGTGTTGAGCTTAAAAAAGGGTAAAAAGCCAAAACAAGTGTGCAAACATGAGTGTCGAGTTCTCATTTGAGTGAAACACGTAAGGGAGTGAAATTGTAAGGTCCTATTTTATTTCTATTGCATTATTATACTAACATGACAGAATCAAGAACGAGGAGAGGAGATCCACCCTTGAGGATCGATGAGGAGGAGTTCGTAGCATTCCATGGCGATGCCCTAGCTGCCGGGAGTGGAGACCAAGTGGATATGAGAGCTGTTTTGGAGTCAATACAGCGGGTTAGTGCTCAAGTTGAGCATGTGAATCAAAGAGTGGGAAGACTAGAAGCCTCATAAGGAATTCTGAATACAAGAGATAGGCAAGAATTTCATGGAGAGCGAGGCCGAGGACGAGGAGGTCGCGAGAGACCGAGAGAGGAATTTGATGAGGAGCCATTCAGTGGAGACTTTGAGGAAGGTATGGATGAAACTTCTGCTGTTCAAGATAGAGTTGGCCATGGAAGATATAGGAGGGAAGATACAGATGATGATTTGGAGTGGGAAGAAAAGATGGAGATGATATTCGACTGCCATAATTATTTGGAGGGTGAAAAGGTGAAGTTGGCAGCATTGGAATTTGGCCATTATTCACTCCAATGGTGGACGAATGAGCAAAACACCCGAAGGAGAGTTGGTGATGACTTGATCACTACATGGCGCCAAATGAAGGAAGCCATGAGGAAGCGGTTCGTGCCATCACATTATCATAGGTTGCTGCATCAAAGGCTTTAATCCCTATCTTAAGGAAGTATGTCCACAGAGGATTACTACAAGGAGATGGAGATGCTTATGATGAGGTTAAAAATGAATGAGGATAGAGAAGCAACCATGGCAAGATTTCTTGGTGGTTTGAATCGTGAGATAGCCAACCAACTAGATTTGCAACAATACTTGGAGTTGGAGGAGATGTTGCATGTTGCCATTAAGCTTGAGCACCAATTCAAGAGGAGGGGTGTAAGCTCATGGTTTAGAGGTGTTTCCAACAGTGGAAGGTCCAATTCTAGTGAATGGAGGAACAATCCCATCTATGAAAGCAAGCCAAAGCCGAAAGCCAAAGAAGAAAGTTCAAATTGGCCAAAGAAAGAGACTAGAATCGAATCTGTCCAAGCACCAAAGAATGAGGTAAAATTAGACCTAAACCTTCTAGAACTCATGATGTTGTGTGTTTTAAGTGCTAGGGTGGAGGACATGTCGCTAGCCAATGCCCGAATAGAAGAATCATGGTGTTAAAGGGCAATGACGAGCTAGAATCGGAAAGTGAAGAAAGTGAAGATGAAGCCAAGCAAGAGGAGGAGGACTTAAAGGATGAACCTGAAACCTTGGAAGCATCCAATGCTGAATTAAACTTGCTTTCTAGGAGAGTACTTGCTGCATACAAATATGAGGATGAAATTCAAAGAGAGAACATCTTCCACACCCGATGTGAAATTCAAGGTAAGATTTGTAGTATGATTATTGATAGTGGAAGTTGTACAAATGTAATTAGTAACATTGTAGTTGATAAATTAGGCTTAATAACTATTAAACATCTAGAACCTTATAAATTACAATGGCTTAATGATAGTGGTGAAATAAAAGTGAATAAACAAGCCAAAGTAAAATTTAATATAGGTAGATATGAGGATGTAGTTTTATGTGATATTGTACCCATGATTACTGGAGATATACTATTAGGTAGACCATGGCAATTTGATAAAGATGCTACTCATTTTGGTCGAGAAAATAGTATTGTTTTCTAATTTAAAGGGAAGAAGGTTAAGCTAGAAACATTATCTCCTAAAGAGGTTTACAAAGACCAATTACAAATGCAACAAAGGAGAGAAGCTGAAAAGCTCAAGGAAAAAGCAAGTATGGCACCAACAGATTCACCATCCTTTCAAGAAGGTAAGAATGAGGTTGCTGATCAAGGTAAGGTTTCTAAGACTCAAATTGAGTGGAAAGATCAAGGAAAAACTGAAATGGAGGGGAAAGAAAGTGGCAAACCCGAGAGCTTGGAGAAGGAAGGGAAATCCGAAGGTTTGCGCCAATCTGAGAGAGAAAAAGAAAAAGAAAGAAAAGAAAGGTTAAGTAGCAATTTTTATTTGAGTTTAGGGGATATAAATAAGGCTATTGAGTGTAAGAAACCTTTGCTGTTCATGATTTATAAAGAAAACTATTTTAATGATCAAACTAACTTTGAAGAACTTGAATTGCCAAGTTCAATGATTTCTCTTTTGAAGGAATTTGGAGATGTCTTCCCAAATGAGATTCCAAGTGGACTACCACCTATTCGAGGGATAGAACATCAAATTGAATTTGTTCCAGGGGCTGCCATACAAAATAGACCAGCTTATAGGAGCAATCCCGAAGAAACAAAGGAGCTGCAAAAACAGGTAAGTGATTTGCTTGACAAATGATACATTTGTGAGAGTTTAAGTCCATGTGCTGTTCCTGTTTTGTTGGTACCTAAAAAGGATGGTTCTTGGAGAATGTGTGTTGATCGTAGGGCTATAAATAACATTACCATCAAATATAGGCATCCCATTCCTAGATTAGATGATATGCTTAATGAGTTGCATGGTGCTTGCATGTTTACAAAAATTGATCCAATGCACCTAGTACTTTCATGGGGCTTATGAATCATGTAATGCGTCCATTTATTGGTAAATTTGTGGTTGTTTATTTTGATGACATTCTAATATATAGCCGAAATGTGGATGACCATGTGGACCAACTTAGACAAGTTTTGTAAGTTCTTAGAAAGGAAAGATTGTCTGCTAACATTAAAAAATGTGAATTTTGCAAAGATGAGCTTGTGTTTCTAGGGTTTGTAGTAAGTGCTGCAGGAATCAAAGTTGACCATGCTAAGGTGAAGGCAATTCAAGAGTGGCCGGTTCCTACTTCTATCACCCAAGTGAGGAGCTTTCATGGCTTGGCAAGCTTTTATAGAAGATTTTTCAAGGATTTTAGTACCATAGCAGCACCATTGAATGAAGTTGTCAAGAAGAATGTTGGTTTTAAATGGGGGGAAGTACAAGAAAAATCTTTTAATTTGTTGAAAGAAAAATTGTGTAATGCACCTTTTTTAGTTTTGCCAAATTTTTCTAAGACTTTTGAAATTGAGTGTGATGTGTCGGGTGTAGGTATTGGAGCTGTCTTAATGCAAGAAGGAAGACCCATAGCCTACTTTAGTGAAAAATTAAATGGAGCTACCCTAAACTACCCGACTTATGACAAGGAGATGTATGCTTTGGTGAGGGCTTTGTGATACGAACCTAGGACGACCTGCTCCTAAACCCGTATTATATTAGCCCGGATCTTTAATTAAGTTCAAGTTATAATGGAATGGACCTCAACCCCTAACCAACCTGTGGTTAGAAACCTTGGTATAATGTAGACGCCACAATAGGGGATGGAAAACCTATTGATAAGTCAAGCTAAAACAACCAATTCTCTAATGGTGTTTTAGGTGTTCTCAAAGAACAAAGAGATAATTAATCTCACAAGTATTTTCTTAATCAAATCAAATTTGTTTTCTTATTGATAACTAAGCCTTTAAATAGGCTACAAAGCCACGAAATAAAACCCTAGAACATAAAGAAAACCAGCCACCACACATAAAGAAACCTAGTTGGCTGAAACTATACTTCCTTTCCTAATCTAAGTTTGATTAATTAATTCCTTTATATTAAATTAGGAATTAATTAATTTACAATGAAAAGAATAAAATAAAAACCTTCCTAAAGTTATTTTTCCAAAAAATAAATAAATAAAAGCCAAAACAGTAATGGTATTTTCCTAAACCAAAAATTTAAAACAAATTGGGAAACTAAAAATGCTAGCCTTTTTGATCAAGTTGACTTTGATCAATATTTGACCTCTTTGAGCTTCAAATCAGCTTCTAGATGCTTTGTAGGATGCCAAATAAGCAGAATATAAAGTCCCACACGTTGCCCATGCTTGGAAAAATAAGAAAAGGCTAATATAGTAAAATACAGTAAAGCCAGCAAGCAATACAGCAAATTCGGCCAAATTGTTGATGCTGTCCGTACAAGCCCTTTTGGATTGCATTTGAGGCTACTTTAACTTGATTCCATGACCTCTTAGGCATATGTATTGAACCCATAAAGCATTGGAACCATTTCATACTTCTCGAACTCCAAAAATGTACCAAAACCGTCACTCGAGTCCGTATCAGCTTCCACCACTTGGATGCTTCGAATAGGCTTTGTATCTTCAAGTATGGACAACCTCTGTTGAGATTGATTACCCTCTATATAAATACTCTCAGTTTTCCCTTAAATCTCTTAATTTGAGCTCTTGTGATTGGCCTAGTCTTCATCCGTGTCGAGTCAGCACCCCAGCGGGTTATCGGTTGAGCAGCCTCGGGCAGAATCACATCATTCCCCTCCTCTTGAAAAGGATTTGTCCTCAAATCAAGATCATCACCTGCAGCAAAAAGAGTTAAATCAGCAACATTAAATGCAGCACTCATGTTATACTCACCCGGTAAATCAAGCTTGTAGGCATTCTTGTTATTCGGCTCCAAAACTTGAAAAAGTCCATCCATAGGCGGCATGAGCTTTGACTTTCTTTGTTTAGGAAACCTTTCCTTTCATAAGTGCAACCAAACCAATTCTCCTGGGTCAAATACTATTACAACAAAATCTAGAAATTGACGCTCATTATGGTAAAAATTACACTTTTTAAAGTTAGCAAACAATATTTCCCAAATTTTCAAATTGCCACTAAGTAAAGCTCTCAACAATGCAGATAAAGTTCTATGCAATAAAGACATCTTTAAATAAGTATCTTTAAAATTCATGGTCAGCAATGATTTCTTATTCATAATTACTTTATTAACATCACCAAAGCTAAGATAAAAATTTATATGTTTCCTTTCTTGTCTTCCTTTTCCTTTCCCACTCACGGCTGTTGAAATGTGGTGATCTTGCCACAATGTGCAAGGTAGTTCGGTTACACTTGCACTCTTTGTTTCGCAACATCAAAGACCAAACATTGTTTATGTTTATGCATTTTATTTTATCTTGTAATGTTCAAGAACAATATCCTTTTTGTAATGCCCTAAGCTCATTATCTAGCTTAAGGCCTTTTTTGTCTAGTTGCTGGAATTGTATTTCCAGCAACATAAGTCCACTTCCTTGGATGCCATTTGAAGTAGGTTTGGCATTTGGACCTGAATTTTGGATATGATAAACTAGATATGCAGAGGAAGCAGAAAAAAAAAGAATGGCCCAATTTGGAGCTGTGAAGGCTGAGTTAAGTCCAAAACAATCTGACCCTTGTGCAGTGTTGTTGCCCAGAAAACTGGGCAAAACTGCCTCGGGTTTGATTACTTTTGAATGGGTAAATAAACTTTTTTTTATCTGGTTTTTGGGTAAAACATATTTTAATATTCAAAAAGCCTTCCCTCCAATTTTCAAGTCAAATGGAGCTGGTTTTCAAATTCAAATGCCTTAGACAAGCTGAACTGCCCATTAAAGAAGGTTTCTTGCATGCCCAGCACATTGATTAGAGTTAGTTGAGGTAGTTTGGCTTGGTTGGTTACTTTTAATGCTTTTTTATTTATTGCTCAATATGGCAGCATGCCTTATTGTCTTTTTGATGTATTTAAAAGTATGAAAATTGTAATGAAAAACGTTGAGAAAGAAAATATTCAAAAACAGATTTTGAAAAACAACATTTTTGGCTCTCTATCTCTCATCTACTACATTTTGGTTTCTTCTTCTTCCCAAAAGCTAACAACCTTCTCAAGAACCCTAAACCTCCATTAAAACCAGAAACAAAACCTAAACAAACCCAAAAAAAAACAAAATCAAGAACCAAGAACCAAGAACTAACAACAATCATTCTTAACTAACACCTTGAATGATTGTGCTCTAGGGTACAACAACATAAACCTGCACCAAATTCCATCATGGTATCAGAGCATAGTGTAATTTCTTAGGGCCTTGTGAGCTTTCAACCTAGACCATTTTATTTGTGAGAGGATCCCCCACCTAAAGCCTTCCAACCGAAACAAAACCTCCCAAAAAGACTAGTTGAAACTCACCAAAACACCACCACCCGAGAGCTTGTTCTTGTGTCCATTTTTCAAAACTTTTCAAAAACCATCTTTTCAAATGGCCTCACAATCCTTTGCAACCCCAACACCACCTAAGTTTTAAGGCCAAAACTATTCCATTTGGAGTATAAAAATGAAAGCCTACCTTCAAGCCTTTGGTTTATGGGAAGTCATAGAAGAAGGTTATGTGGTGGAGGAGTTGAGAGCTAATGCAACCCAAGCACAAAGAAATGCACATGAGGCCGAAGTTGCCAAGGGGTTCAAGGCCCTCACTGCCTTGCACTCCTCCATGAGTGATTCCATTTTTACAAGGATAATGTCATGCACAAGTGCTAGAGAGGTTTGGATAAAGCTTCAAGAGGAGTTCCATGGAAATACTAGAACTCGGCAAATGCAAGTTTTAAACCTAAGAAAAGAGTTTGAGACCTTGAAGATGAAGGAGAATGAGCTTGTCAAGGATTTCACGGAAAGGATGCTCAAAGTGGTAAATCAAATTCGGGTCCTTGGTGAGCAATTGACCGATCAAAGGGTAGTAGAGAAAGTATTGGTGAGCTTACCCGAAAGGTTTGAAGCTAAGATTTCCTCCCTTGAAGAATCTAGAAATCTTAGTGAAATAACCTTGAGTGAGCTCATCAATGCTCTTCAAGCAACCGAATAAAGGAGAGCCATTAGAAAGGAGGAGACCATAGAGAGTGCATTCTATGGTGGCCACGGCAACAAAAAGAAGAATAAAGGAAGGAAGAGCAACAACACCAACCAAACCGGTTTTACAACCAACAACAACACAAACAACAACAAAAGTGGATGGAATCAACAACAGCAACAACAAAGCCATCAAAACCGAGGAGGGCATCCACCTTGCCCTCATTGCAAGAAGCTTGTACTTCCACCATCCAAGTGTTTTTGGAGGCCGGATGCATCTTGTGAAAGATGTGGAGGAAAAGGCCACATTGCCAAAGTATGCAAGCAAAAGAGACAACAAGCCAATGTGGTTAATGAAGAAGCTGAGAACCTATTTGTGGCCACATGCCTTAAAGCCACAAGTAGTGGTCTCGGTTGGCTTGTGGATAGTGGTTTCTCACACCACATGAGTTTCCAAAAAGATGGCTTTATGGAGCTTGACCGAAACTACAAAACCAAAGTGAAGATTGGTGATGGCTGGTTCATGAAAGTAGAAGGCAAAGGAGATGTGTGCTTGAACACCAAGGAAGGTACCAAAATTATAAAAGATGTGCTATATGTTCCTAGTTTGTGTGAAAACTTGCTTAGTGTAGCACAATTGGTAGAAAGAGGCTTTGCTTTAAATTTTGCAAAAGATGGATGTATCATACATGATGTTTGTGGTAATGAGCTGTTTAAGGTACCATTAAAGGATAAAAGCTATAGATTGAACCTAGTTAAGAATGAACAAGCCTTAAAAGCCAAAGTGGAGTCCATTTCTCAACTTTGGCATAAAAGGCTTGGGCATTCTAGCTATGGTGCCATGAAAAACACCAATGCCATTGTGAAGGACATGCCAAAGATTGAGGAGATGAAAAGCCTATGTGATGTATGCCAACTAGGGAAATCCACACGGCTTCCATTCCCTAAAGCCGGTTCATGGAGAGCTAAGGAGAAGCTTGAGCTAGTCCATTCGGATGTGTGTGGACCGATGAGTTTGTCATCAATTGGAGGATGTAAGTACTTCCTAACCTTCATTGATGACTACTCAAGGATGTGTTGGGTATATTTTCTAACAACCAAGTCACAAGTGCTTGAGAAGTTCATGGAATTCAAGAAGATGGTGGAAACCCAAAGCAATGCAAAGATGAAGTGCTTGAGAACCGACAATGGTGGAGAATATACAAGCTTGGCTATGGAGGATTTTTGCAAAGAAAATGGAATGGTGCATCAATTCACAACACCATACACACCACAACAAAATGGTCTTTGTGAGAGGAAAAATAGGACCTTGATGGAGATGGCAAGGTGCATGATACATGAGAAGAACATGCCAAAGAAGTTTTGGGCCGAAGCCATATACACGGCTAGCTACATCCAAAACCGAGCATACACCAAAGCCAATGAGTCCAAGACACCCTATGAGATATGGTATGGAGAAAAACCATCTTTGGACAACATAAAAATCTTTGGAAGTGTTTGTTTTCTCCATGTTCATCCACACATGAGAGACAAGCTTGACAAAAGGGCAAATGTGGGCATCTTGGTCGGCTTTAGTGAGGTTACCAAAGGTTTTAGGGTTTTCAACTTGGAAACCAAGAAACTTGTGGTAACAAGGGATGTGAGGATTGATGAAGATGCTGTTTGGGATTGGACAAAGGAGGAGCTTCTTGTCCATGAAGATAATGCTCAGTTGGATGATGGAGAAGAAGAAACCAGTGACAATTACAATGAAGAAAATGAAGATGACGAGGAGGATGCACTTGAGACCATTGGAGCCGAATTGGAGATTGGAGATGGTGTTAGAGGAGAAAGGCCATTGCTTGAAATATATGAAAGGTGCAATGTTGCCTTGAGTGATCCTACCAATGCTCAAGAAGCTATGCAAAAGAAAGAGTGGATGGAGGCCATGCAAACCAAAATGGATATGATAGAAAAGAATGAAACTTGGTCTTTGGTTTCTAAACCTAAAAACAAGAAACCAATTGGTGTAAAGTGGATCTTTAGGACCAGGTTCAACCCGGATGGAACAAAATGCAAGCACAAGGCAAGGCTTGTGGCAAAAGGCTATGCACAACAAGCGGGTGTAGATTATGGAGAGACGTTTGCACCGGTTGCAAAAATGGAGACCATAAGGCTCATCCTATCCATCTCAGCCTTAATGTCATGGAAGGTGTACCACCTTGATGTAAAGTCGGCTTTCTTGAATGGTGTGCTTCAAGAGGAGGTTTATGTCAAGCAACCCGAGGGCTTCATTGTTCAAGGACATGAGGACAAAGTCTACCATCTACATAAGGCACTTTACGGGTTAAAGCAAGCACCTAGGGCTTGGTATGGCAAGATTGATGGTTACTTGACTTACCAAGGCTTTAGGAGGAGTCCAAATGAGCCAACAATATACATAAGGAATGAAGAAGGCATGATTGTTATCTCACTCTATGTGGATGATTTGTTGGTCACGGGTGAAAATGAAAAGAATGTGGAAATTTTGAAAAATGAACTTGAAAAGGAGTTTGACATGTCAAGCCTTGGTGAAATGAATTACTTCCTTGGAGTGGAAATGATGCAATGCTCTAGGGGTATTTTCATATCTCAAGAGAGATACATCAAAGATCTTTTGAAAAAGTTCAACCTTGATGAATGCAAGCCAATGTCAACACCAATGAGCCAATGAGATAAATACAAGAAGGAGGATGGCACACCAAAGGTAAACCCGACCCTATATAGAAGCATGATAGGAAGTTTGCTCTATGTATTTTCATCAAGACCGGATATTATGCATGCCACATGTGTTTTGAGCACCATCCCAAAACCATTTTGTAGGTGCCAAAAGAATTCTTAGATACTTAAAAGGAACACAAGACTTTGGAGTTTGGTATGATAGGCAAGATGTGATGAGATTAAGGGCCTACTCGGATAGTGATTGGGCTGGATGCTTGGATGATATGAAGAGCACTTCGGGGTATCTTTTCTCACTTGGTAGTGGACCATTCTCATGGAATGCAAAGAAGCAAGCAACAACCGCTCAAAGCACCGCCGAAGCCGAGTACATTGCTTGCTCTTCATGTGCAAATCAATGCATTTGGCTTAGGAAGTTATTGGAGGACCTTGGTTATCCTCAATAGGGTTCAACCATCATCAAATGTGACAACACTTCAGCCATATCAATAGCCAAGAACCCCGTTCAACATGGAAGGACAAAACACATACTGGTGAGGTATCACTCTTTGAGGGAGTTTGAAGAAAATGGAGAAGTAAACTTGGAATATATCAAGACTGAAGATAACCTTGCAGATTTCTTCACCAAGCCACTTCCAAAAGCAAGATTTAAGACCTTAAGGAAGCTTCTAAATATTTCAAGCAAGAACACCAAGGAGGAGTGTTGAAATGTGGTGATCTTGCCACAATGTGCAAGGTAGTTCGGTTACACTTGCACTCTTTGTTTTGCAACATCAAAGACCAAACATTGTTTATGTTTATGCATTTTATTTTATCTTGTAATGTTCAAGAACAATATCCTTTTTGTAATGTCCTAAGTTCATTATCTAGCTTAAGGCCTTTTTTGTCTAGTTGCTGGAATTGTATTTCCAGCAACATAAGTCTACTTCCTTGGATTCCGTTTGAAGTAGGTTTGGTATTTGGACCTGAATTTTGGATATGATAAACTAGATATGCAGAGGAAGCATCAGAAAAAAGAATGGCCCAATTTGGAGCTGGGAAGGCTGAGTTAAGCCCAAAACAATCTGACCCTTGTGCAGTGTTGTTGCCCAGAAAACTGGGCAAAACTGCCTCGGGTTTGATTACTTTTGAATGGGTAAATGGACTTTGTTTTATCTGGTTTTTGGGTAGAACATATTTTAATATTAAAAACGCCTTCCCTCCAATTTTCAAGTCAAATGGAGCTGGTGTTCAAATTCAAATGCCTTAGACAAGCGGAACTGCCCATTAAAGAAGGTTTCTTGCATGCCCAGCACATTGATTAGAGTTAGTTGAGGTAGTTTGGCTTGGTTGGTTACTTTTAATGCTTTTTTATTTATTGCTCAATATGGCAGCATGCCTTATTGTCTTTTTGATGTATTTAAAAGTATGAAAATTGTAATGAAAAACGTTGAGAAAGAAAATATTCAAAAACAGATTTTGAAAAACAACATTTTTGGCTCTCTTTCTCTCATCTACTACATTTTGGTTTCTTCTTCTTCCCAAAAGCTAACAACCTTCTCAAGAACCCTAAACCTCCATTAAAACCAGAAAAAAAACCTAAACAAACGCAAAAAAAAACAAAATCAAGGACCAAGAACAATGAACTAACAACAATTATTCTTGACTAACACCTTGAATGATTGTCCTCTAGGGTACAACAACATAAACCTACACCAAATTCCATCAACGGCCATCTCACCTTCCTCACTCTCGGCTTTTGCACCAAATTTCTCACTCTTGGTTTTATTAAAATTTTTCCACACAACCTGAGTATTAAAAGACTTACCTTGGACAACAAGCTCACCTTTTCCCTCTTGATTGGATGGTAGTCCACTTGGAATTTAATTTGGGAAAACATCTCCAAATTCCTTCAAAAGAGAAATCATTGAACTTGGCAATTCAAGTTCTTCAATGTTAGTTTGATCATTAAAATAATTTTCTTTATAAATCATGACCAGCAAAGGTTTCTTACACTCAATAACCTTATTAAAATCCCCTAAACTCAAATAAAAATTGCTACTTAACCTTTCTTTCCTTTGTTTTTCTTTTTTTCCCCTGGATTGGTGCAAACCTTCGGATTTCTCTTTCTTCTCCAAGCTCTCGGGTTTGCCACTTTCTTTCCCCTCTCTTTCGGCTTTTGCTTGTTCTTTCCACTCAATATGGGTCTTAGAAACCTTACCTTGATCAGCAACCTCATTCTTACCTTCTTGAAAGGATGGTGAAGCCGTTGGTGCCATACTTGCTTTTTCCTTGAGCTTTTCGGCTTCTCTCCTTTGTTGTATTTGTAATTGGTCTTTGTAAACCTCTTTAGAAGACAATGGTTCCAGCTTAACCTTCTTCCCTTTAAACCTGAAAACAATACTATTTTCTCGACCAAAATGAGTAGCATCTTTATCAAATTGCCATGGTCTACCTAATAGTATATGTCCAGCAATCATGGGTACAATATCATATAACACTACATCCTCATATCTACCTATATTAAATTTTACTTTGGCTTGTTTATTCACTTTTATTTCACCACCATCATTAAGCCATTGTAATCTATAAGGTTCTGGATGTTTAATAGTTATTAAGCCTAATTTATCAACTACAATGTTACTAATTACATTTGTACAACTTCCATTATCAATAATCATACTACAAATCTTACCTTGAATTTCACATCGGGTGTGGAAGATGTTCTCTCTTTGAATTTCATCCTCATCTTTAGATGCAGCAAGTACTCTCCTAGAAAGCAACTTTTATTCAGCATTGGATGCTTGCAAGGTTTTGGGTTCATCCTCCAAGTCCTCCTCCTCTTGCTTGGCTTCATCCTCACTTTCTTCACTTTCCGATTCTAGCTCGTCATTGCCCTTTAACACCATGATTCTTCTATTCGGGCATTGGCTATCAGTGTGTCCTCCTCCCTGGCACTTAAAACACAGAACATCATGAGTTCTCGAAGGTTTAGGATATAATTTTACCTCATTCTTTGGTGCTTGGACAGATTTGGTTCTAGTCTCCTTCCTTGGCCAGTTTGAACTTTCTTCTTCGACTTTCGGCTTTGGCTTGCTTTCATAGATGGGATTGTTCCTCCAGCCACTTGAATTGGATCTTCCACTGTTGGAAACACCTCCAAACCATGATCTTACACCCCTCCTCTTGAATTGATGCTCCAATTTAATAGCCACATGCAACAGCTCCTCCAATTCCACATATTGTTGCAATTCTAGTTGATTGGCTATTTCACGATTCAAACCACCAAGAAACCTTGCCATGGTTGCTTCCCTATCTTCATTCAAGTTCAATCTCATCATAAGCATCTCCATCTCCTTGTAATAATCCTCCACGGATCCATGTCCTTGAGATAAAGATTGAAGTCTTTGATGCAGCAACCTATGATAGTGTGATGGTACGAATTGCTTCCGCATCGCTCCTTTCATTTGTCGCCATGTGGTAATCAAGTCATCACCAACTCTCCTTCGGGTGTTTTGCTCATTGGACCACCATTGGAGTGTATAATGGCCAAACTCCATTGCTGCCAATTTCACCTTCTTAGCCTCCGACTAATTATGGCGGTCAAATATCATCTCCATCTTTTCTTCCCACTCCAAATAAGCTTCGGGATCACTTTTACCCATAAAGGTGGGATGTTAACCTTGATATTTCCCAAATCATCATCTATATCTTCCATCCTATATCTTCCACGGACAGCTCTATCTTGGACAGCAAAAGTTTCATCCATACCTTCCTCAAATTCTCCACCGAATGGTTGCTCATCAAATTCCTCTCTTGGTCTCTCGCGACCTCCTCGTCCTCGGCCTCGTCCTCTATGGAATTCTTGCCTATTTCTTGTGTTCGGCGTTTCTTGTGAGGCTTCTAGCATTCCCATTCTTTGATTCACATGCTCAACTTGAGCACTAACCCGCTGTATTGACTCCAAAATAGCTCTCATGTCCAATTGGTCTCCGCTCCCGGTAGCTCGGGCATCGCCATGGAATGCTACGGACTCCTCCTCATTGATCCTCAAGGGTGGCTCTCCTCTCCTCATTCTTGATTCTATCATGTTAGTATAATAATGCAATAGAAATAAAATAGGACCTTACACTTTCACTCCCTTATGTGTTTCACTCAAATGAGGACTCGACACTCGTGTTTGCACACTTGTTTGGGCTTTTTACCCTCTTTTAAGCTCACACACTCTTGCCTTTTTCCACTCAATGAATTATCTCAAAGTTCTAATTAAAACACCCACAAACAGCAATTAGATCACTAGTATGTTTTAATTAAACTTATCAACAAAACAGAAGCGAAAAATAGGCAATACCGAAAGAATCCAACAAATCCTAATTTTTTTCAGCTTTCTAGACAATAAAACACAAAATAATGGGAAAACGTTGGAATTTTTGAAAACTGCACCAGATGGTAGTAGATTATGAGTTTAAGAATAAAATTCCAAAAAAAGAAATTCAAATACGAACAAGAATCAAAGAGAACAAAAATATAGAAAAGTGTTGGTTGTTGTTCTTGTAATTCAAGTTTTGTATCAATTCCTTTGACTAATTTTAATCCAAAAAAATTTAAGCACCCAAAATCCAAATATCCAGCAGCAGAAATAATTTCCCAGCAATTCAAATATTGAATAAATAATCAAAACCAGCAACTCCAACAAATTTCCAGCAAACAAATCAAATTCCAACAAACCGAAATATTTTTCTGTTTTTTTTTTTTTTATTCGGCTTTACCTCTTTTTTTTTTTTTTTTTTTTTTCACTCACAGAACATAAACAACTGCAGTAGCAAGAATAATGACCAAAATTGCAATTCCAACTCCAAAACAAACACCAAACCCATGACCTCCAAATAAACAAAATGTGCAGTTTTTTTTTTTTTTTTTAAAATGATGCCGCAAACTTCCTTTTTTTTTTTTTTTTTTGAATATATGAATGCAAATTTCTAAGACTAAAATAGCAAAGGAAAATCAACAAAAACCAAAATTATCAAGAACAATGATAAAAGACAACCAACAAACTAGGAAACCAAAAATACGGTAAAACTAGGAAATCCTAATTCAACTAGGAATGAGTTTTTGTTTTTTTTTTTTTTTTAAGAGATGCTGAGCATGTGTGGGATAGATGCAACCTTAAGCTAATGCTAAAATTGCAGAATAATACAAAAACAAATAAAGCAAATAAAGATAGATCAAACCTGAACAAAATTTAGCTCTGATATCAAATGATACGAACCTAGGACGACCTGCTCCTAAACCCGTATTATATTAGCCCGGATCTTTAATTAAGTTCAAGTTATAATGGAATGGACCTCAACCCCTAACCAACTTGTGGTTAGAAACCTTGGTATAATGTAGACGCCACAATAGGGGATGGAAAACCTATTGATAAGTCAAGCTAAAACAACCAATTCTCTAATGGTGTTTTAGGTGTTCTCAAAGAACAAAGAGATAATTAATCTCACAAGTATTTTCTTAATCAAATCAAAGTTGTTTTCTTATTGATAACTAAGCCTTTAAATAGGCTACAAAGCCACGAAATAAAACCCTAGAACATAAAGAAAACCAGCCACCACACATAAAGAAACCTAGTTGGCTGAAACTATACTTCCTTTCCTAATCTAAGTTTGATTAATTAATTCGTTTATATTAAATTAGGAATTAATTAATTTACAATTGAAAGAATAAAATAAAAACCTTCCTAAAGTTATTTTTCCAGAAAATAAATAAATAAAAGCCAAAAAGGTAATGGTATTTTCCTAAACCAAAAATTTAAAACAAATTAGGAAACTAAAAATGCTAGCCTTTTTGATCAAGTTGACTTTGATCAATCTTTGACCTCTTTGAGCTTAAAATCAGCTTCTAGATGCTTTGTAGGATGCCAAATAAGCAGAATATGAAGTCCCACACGTTGCCCATGCTTGGAAAAATAAGAAAAGGCTAATACAGTAAAATACAGTAAAGCCAGCAAGCAATACAGCAAATTCGGCCAAATTGTTGATGCTGTCCGTACAAGCCCTTTTTGATTGCCACTTGGATGCTTCGAATAGGCTTTGTATCTTCAAGTATGGACAAGCTCTGTTGAGATTGATTACCCTCTGTATAAATACTCCCAGGTTTCCCTTAAATCTCTTAATTTGAGCTCTTGTGATTGGCCTAGTCTTCATCCGTGTCGAGTCAGCACCCAAGCGGGTTATCGGTTGAGTGACCTCGGGCAGAATCACATCACTTTGGAGACGTGGCAACATTATCTCATGCCAAAGGAGTTTGTGATTCATACGGATCATGAGTCTTTGAAGCATATCAAGGGTCAAGGAAAGCTCAACCGAAGGCATGCCAAGTGGATTGAATTTATTGAAACCTTTCCCTATGTGATCTGCTACAAAAAAGGTAAAGGAAATGTGGTTGCCGATGCATTATCCCAAAGGTATGTACTCTTTTCTACCTTTGATGCTAGATTGCTTGGATTTGAACAATTGAAAGAACTTTATGAGCATGATAGTGACTTTGGAGAAATTTTTAGAACCTGTTTGAAACATGGATTTAATAAATTTTACACGTTTGAGGGATATTTGTTTAAGGAAAAAAAACTTTGTGTGCTTAATTGTAGTATTAGGGAATTATTGGTTCGGGAAGGACATGGGGGTGGTTTAATGGGTCATTTTAGTGTTTTAAAAACTTTATCCTTGCTGCAAGAACATTTTTATTGGCCTAACACGAGGAGAGATGTTGAGAGAATTTGTGAAATATGTTTGAAGTGCTGAAAAACAAAATCAACATTGAAGCCGCATCGATTGTATAAGCCTTTGCCGATTCTTACCTATCCTTAGGTAGATTTGTCTATGGATTTTATTCTTGGGTTGCCTAGGTCAAGGACAGGTAAGGATTCAATATTTGTTGTAGTGGATAGGTTTTCTAAGATGGTATATTTTATTGCATGTAACAAAACTGATGATGCATCCAATATTGCTAATTTATTTTTCAAGGAAATTATGAGATTGCATGGAATGCCAAGAACTATTGTTTCGGATAGGAATGCTAAGTTCTTAAGCTATTTTTGGAAAACTTTGCGAGCTAAATTAGGTACTAAGCTTTTATTTTCAATTACTTGTCATCCACAAACTGATGGACAAACTGAAGTAGTAAATAAAACCTTGTCTGCATTGTTGAGAGCATTAATTAGTAGAAATTTAAGAACTTGGGAAGAATGTTTGCCACATGTTGAATTTGCATATAATAGATCTTTACATTCAGCAACTAAATTTACTCCATTTGAAATTGTTTATGGTTTTAATCCTCTGTCTCCATTAGATCTAACACCTTTACTGATACGAATCTAGGACGACCTGGTCCTAAACCCGTATTATATTAGCCCGGATCTTTAATTAAGTTCAAGTTCTAATGGAATGGACCTCAACCCCTAACCAACATGTGGTTAGAAACCTTGGTATAATGTAGACGCCACAATAGGGGATCGAAAACCTATTGATAAGTCAAGCTAAAACAACCAATTCTCTAATGGTGTTTTAGGTGTTCTCAAAGACCAAAGAGATAATTAATCTCACAAGTATTTTTTTTAGTCAAATCAAAGTTCTATTCTTATTGAAAAATAAGCCTTTAAATAGGCTTTGAAAGAAACAAAATAAACCCTAAAAACCCTAGGAAAAACCGGCCACACACATAAGGAAACCTAGTTGGCCGCAACTATACTTCCTTTCCTAATCTAAGTTTGATTAGTTAATTCATTTATATTAAATTATGAATTAATTAATTTACAATAAAATAAAAACCTTCCTAAAGTTATTTGTCCAGAAAATAAATAAATAAAAACCCAAAAGGAAATAAAGTCAATCGCAAATTAGGTAACGAGTTGACTTTGACATCTAGGCTGAATTATGTCTTCAACCGAGCTAACTTATGTCTGCCTGATGTCCGAGCAAACTTATGGCCTATCGAAGCTAACTGATGTCTGTCCGAGCTAACTTGTGTTTGGCCGAGCTAACTGATGTCTGTCCAAACTAAGTTGTGTCTGGCCGAGCTAACGGATGTCTGTCCGAGATAGTTGTGTCTGGCCGAGCTAAGTTACATCCGATGTTCGAAGTCCGAGATCAGATGTTCGAGGCAAGACTCGTCCGAGATCAGATGTCTGAGACATGGGTGTCCGATATAAAATATCCAATGTATGGGTGTCCGATGTATCAGCCTCCACCACTTGAATACTTAAAACAGGTCTTTTATCTTCAGGTATGGACAACCCTTTTGAGAATGAATTACTTTTTGGATAAAGGTAGCAAGGTTGTCCTTAAACCTCTTAGCTTGAGCCCTAGTGATCAGTCCAGTCTTCATCTGTATCGGATCAGTACCCCAGCGAGTTGTCGATGCTGCGAGCTCGGGCGGGTTTGCATCATTCACCTTTAAGTGAGCATGCTAATCTAGATGGAAAACAAAAAGCTGAATTAGTAAAGCAGATTCATGAGAAGGCACGAGCAAATATTGAGAGGAGGACCGAGCAATATGCAAAGGTGGCTAATCAAGGCCGAAAATCAAAGGTGTTTGAACCTGGAGATTGGGTGTGGCTGTATTTAAGGAAAGAAAGGTTTCCTGAACCAAGGAAATCCAAACTAATGCCGAGGGGCAATGGACCTTTTCAAGTTTTGGAGAGGATAAACGACAATGCCTACAAACTTGATTTACCGGGTGAGTATAGTGTTAGTGCCACCTTTAATGTTGCTAATATATCTCCGTTTACTGCAGGTGATGACTTCGATTTGAGGACAAATCCTTTTCAAAAGGAGGGGAATGATGCGAACCACCCGAGCTCACACCACCGACAACTCGCTGGGGTACTGATCCGATACGAATGAAGACTGGATCGATCACTAAGGCTCAAGCTAAGAGGTTTAAGGAAAAACTTGCTGCCTTTATCTAGAGAGTAATTCATTCTCAAAAGGGCTTGTCCATACCTGAGGATAAAAGGCCTGTTTTAAGTATCCAAGTGGTGGAGGCTGATACATCGGATATTTTATATCGGACACCCTTGTCTCGGACATCGGAGCCTTACCTCAGATATCTGATCTCGGACTTCAGACATCGGATGCAACTTAGCTCGGACAGACATCAATTAGCTCGGGCAAACATAACTTAGCTCGGACAGACATCAGTTAGGTCGGCCAGACATAAGTTAGCTCGGACAGACAGTCGTTAGCTCGGATAGGTCATAAGTTAACTCGGACATCAGGCAGACATAAGTTAGCTCGGTTGAGGACATAATTCAGCCTAGATGTCAAAGTCAACTCGTTACCTAATTTGTGATTGACTTCATTTCTTTTTGGGTTTTTATTTATTTATTTTCTGGACAAATAACTTTAGGAAGGTTTTTATTTTATTATAAATTAATTAATTCCTAATTTAATATAAAGGAATTAATTAATCAAACTTAGATCAGGAAAGGAAGTATAGTTGCGGCCAACTAGGTTTCTTTATGTGTGGCCGGCTTTTCCTAGGGTTTTTAGGGTTTATTTTGAAGCCTATTTAAGGGCTTATTTTTCAATTAGAATACAACTTTGATTTGATTGAGAAAATACTTGTGAGATTAATTATCTCTTTGTTCTTTGAGAACACCTAAAACACCATTAGAGAATTGGTTGTTTTAGCTTGACTTATCAATAGGTTTTCCATCCCCTATTGTGGCATCTACATTATACCAAGGTTTCTAACCACAGGTTGGTTAGGGGTGAGGTCCATTCCATTAGAACTTGAACTTAATTGAGATCCGGGCTAATATAATACGGGTTTAAGAGCATGTCGTCCTAGGTTCGTATCGGACAAGCCCTCTTGAGAATGAATTACTCCCTGGATAAAGGCAGAAATTTTATCCCTAAACCTCATAGCTTGAGCTCTAGTGATGAGCCTGGTCTTCATCCGTATCTGGTTAGCACTTTAGCAGGTTGTCGGTTGTGTGGGTTCGGGCGGATTCTCATCACGTCCTGTCTCAATTGGAAGGAGTCATGGAAAGAACAGGTTCAAAATCATGATCAATTCCTTTTTCACTTCCTGTAGCACTTGCACGATCCCTTCCCCGCATGCCACAAATGACCTACAAATAGGAAAAATCCTAGAATAAAATAAGAGGTAGCTAACCAACTTCTATAAGAGACATAATTGACTACATTGATCTCGGTCACTACACCCTCATGAAATTTAGGTAATCTAAAGGCACATGAGTCATATATTCTATAGAACATCATTCTTGCCAGGGCTGGATGTCTTTTTTCAGCCTACTCAAGTCCAAACCATTGAGGCCCCTTAGAGGTTCTAACCAGGAAACAAGATCCCAGAAACGTATAGTTTCTCCTGCAAATATAACTTCCCCAGTCAGGGAGTGCATTAGATATTTACCTAAACCGGTAGGTCCTTGAGCAGATCCCACATTAGCCCTAAGACGTTGGTTTTTAACTAGAAAAGTAAATGCTTGAGCTAGAGAAGCTTCTGGTCCAGTAGGCCTGTAAAATTCACTAGGATAAGTGGTATTATTGAACCAGACAAGGCAACAAGCAATAAAACCAAAAACAGATAAAGCACCTAAACTATAAGACAAGTAAGCCTCTCCAGACCATACAAGTGCACGGCGAGCCCATGCAAAGGGTTTGATTAAGATATGCCATATTCTACCAAGTATACAAATGGAACCTAACCATACATGCCCTCCAATTATATCTTCCAAATCGTCTACACTAACAGTCCACCCTTCTCCCCCAAAAGGGGATTTTAGTAAATAACCAAATACAATACTTGGGCTAATAGCCAAGATGGTAATTTTTCTTACATCTCCCCCCCCCCCCCTTCTCTCCCCTCGGAGCCTAGGTATCATAGACACCCCCAAAATAAAGAGCCTTGAACATTAGAAAAAAAGCATCTATACCAAACAAGATTAAGTGAAACCCTAAAATTGTAATCATTTTATTTATATCTTTCCATACGTAACCGAAGAATGGAAAAGATTCTTCAAGAGTTTTAAGTCCCAAAAGTGCATGATAAATACTATAAAGCCCAATACTGTATAGGAAATTAAGTGAATTATCTAGATACAAAGTATGCAAAGGTGTCTAGAACTTCCTCCCCGAGACTTACCCCCCAACCTAGAGTAGCTAGGTGGGGAACTAAAATTAATCCTTGTTCATACATCGGCTTCTTTAGTACGAAATGAGCCACTTCAAATAGGTTTACTGATCCGGTCCAGAATATGATTAATCCAACATGAGCTACATGAGCCCCAAGTAGTTTATCGAAGAAGTTGATAAGTCGAGCATTTCTAGCCCACCAAGCGAAACCGGTGGTTTCTGGGTCACGACCAGCTAAAGCTAAAGTTCCAATAAAGAGCATTTCCATGGGGTAGAACCTCCTCAAGGAATATAAGGTTTTCATGAGGTTGATCTTGAGTCACCATCCAAGCATGAATACCTTCGTTTCAGAGAATAATTGTGGTGTAGAAATTCTTAAATTCCATATCTTCCACTGCATGGATTTCCTAAGAAACGAAGTCATAGGCACGTAGATTCAAGGCTAGACCAGCTACTCCAAGAGTATTCATCCATAAATCGGTAACTGGTACAAATAACATAAAGAAATGTAACCAATGTTTATTCGAAAAACCAACCCTAAAGATTCGAGACCAAAAGTGGTTAGCGGTGACCATTGAATAAGTTTCTTCAGCTTGAGTTGGGTTAAAAGCCGCACCATCACCATCTCCAAATAAAGTATTTTCTATGGTAGCACCATGAATAGCGCATAGCAGAGCAGCACCCAATACCCCAGCAACTCGTATCATATGAAATGGGTTCAATGTCCAATTATGAAACCCTTGCAAAAAGAGGATGAATCGAAATATATCTGCTACACAAGACTTGGTGCAAAGAACCAACCAGACTAACCTAGCGGATAAATCAAGAATACAAAAACAAAAACCGCAATTGGACGGGAGAATACGATTTCATTATAAGGTCATAATTAAATAGATCGAGCCAGTTCAAATTAATGTAACATGAAACCTATTAGTCTGAAAGCGTCGTGAAGAGCAACAAAAGTCCATAGACCGCCTTATTGACACCAACGAGTAAAATCTCCTTGTGCTTCAGGGCTCCATAGTAACAAAAAAGAGTGCTAAACCATTAGCAGGAGTAGAAACTATGGTGGTTAAGAAGTTGCAGTCTTCCAAATAGGAACTTACTAATCAATGGGTATACCATGAAGTTACCAAGGTTGTACCTGTAAACCAACCCCCTAAGGTGAAATAGACACAAAGAAAGGGCAATAGGAAAACTTTCCTTTTCCTAATCTAATTTGGATTAATTAATTCCTTTATTTTGAATTAGGAATTAATTAATTTACAATGAAAATAATAAAATAATAACTTTCCTAATCTTATTTGTCCAGAAAATAAATAAATAGAAACTAAAAATAATGGTAGTTTCCTAAAACAAAAAGTAGAATAAAATTAGGAAACTAAAATACTAGCTTTTTGACTAATTTGACTTTGACCAATCTTTGACCAAAGTGAGCTCCAAATCAGCTTCTAGATGCTTTGAAGGATGCCAAATAAACTTAATATGAAGGCCCACACGTTGTTCGTGCTTGGAAAAATAAGAAAAGGCTAATACAGTAAAATATAGTAAAGCAGCAAGCAATACAGCAAATTCGGCCAAATTGTTGAAGCTGTCCGTACAAGCCCTTTTTGATTGCCTTTGAGGCTGCTTTAACTTGATTCCATGACCTCTTAGGCATATGTATTGAACCCATAAAGCATTGGAACCATTTCATGCTTCTCGGACTCCAAAAATGTACCAAAACCGTCACCCGGGTCCGTATCGGCTTCCACCACTTGGATGCGTAGAATAGGCTTTGTATCTTCAAGTATGGACAAGCTCTATTGAGATTGATTAACCTCTGTATAAATACTTCCAGGTTGTCCTTAAATCTCTTAATTTAAGCTCTTGTGATTGGCCTAGTCTTCATCCGTGTCGAGTCAGCACCCCAGTGGGTTATCGGTTGAGCGGGCTCGGGCGGAATCACATCATTCCCCTCCTCTTGAAAAGGATTTGTCCTCAAATCAAGATCATCACCTGCAGCAAAAGGAGTTAAATCAGCAACATTAAATTCAGCACTCATGTTATACTCACCCGGTAAATCAAGCTTGTAGGCATTCTTGTTATTCGGCTCTAAAACTTGAAAAAGTCCATCCATAGGCGGCATGAGCTTTGACTTTCTTTGTTTAGGAAACCTTTCCTTTCGTAAGTGCAACCAAACCAATTCTCCTGGGTCAAACACTATTACAACAAAATCTAGAAATACATGCTCATTATGGTAAAAATTACACTTTTTAAAGTTAGCAAACAATATTTCCCAAATTTTCAAATTGCCACTAAGTAAAGCTCTCAAAAATGCAGATAAAGTTCTATGCAATAAAGACATCTTTAAATAAGTATCTTTAAAATTCATGGTCAGCAATGAATTCTTATTCATAATTACTTTATTAACATCACCAAACCTAAGATAAAAATTTATATTCTTCCTTTCTTGTCTTCCTTTTCCTTTCTCACTCAATGCCATCTCACCTTCCTCAGTCTCGGCTTTTGTACCAAATTTTTCACTCTTGGTTTTATTAAAATCTTTCCACACAACCTGAGTATTGGAAGACTTACCTTGGATAGCAAGCTCACCTTTTCCCTCTTGATTTGATGGTAGTCCACTTGAAATTTCATTTGGGAAGACATCTCTAAATTCCTTCAAAAGATAAATCATTGAACTTGGCTATTCAAGTTCTTCAAAGTTAGTTTGATCATTAAAATAATTTTCTTTATAAATCATGACCAGCAAAGGTTTCTTACACTCAATCACCTTATTAATATCCCCTAAACTCAAATAAAAGTTGCTACTTGACCTTTCTTTTCTATCTTTTTCTTTTTCCCCCTTGGATTGGCGCAAACCTTTGGATTTCCCTTCCTTCTCCAAGCTCTCGGGTTTGCCACTCTCTTTCCCCTCTCTTTTGATTTTTCCTTGATCTCTCCACTCAATATGAGTCTTAGAAACGTTACCTTGATCAACAACCTCATTCTTACCTTCTTGAAAGGATGGTGAAGCCGTTGGTGCCATACTTGCTTTTTCCTTAAGCTTTTCGGCTTCTCTTCTTTGTTGCATTTGTAATTGGTCTTTGTAAACCTCTTTAGGAGATAATGGTTCCAGGTTGACCTTCTTCCCTTTAAACCTGAAAACAATACTATTTTCTCGACCAAAATGAGTAGCATCTTTATCAAATTGCCATGGCCTACCTAATAGTATATGTCCAGCAATCATGGGTACAATATCACATAAAACTACATCCTCATATCTACCTATATTAAATTTTACTTTGGCTTGTTTATTCACTTTTATTTCACCACCATCATTAAGCCATTGTAATCTATAAGGTTCTGGATGTTTAATAGTTATTAAGCCTAATTTATCAACTACAATGTTACTAATTACATTTGTACAACTTCCACTATCAATAATCATACTACAAAGCTTACCTTGAATTTCACATCGGGTGTGGAAGATGTTCTCTCTTTGAATTTCATCCTCATCTTTGTATGCAGCAAGTACTCTCCTAGAAAGCAAGTTTAATTCAGCATTGGATGCTTGCAAGGTTTCGGGTTCATCCTCCAAGTCCTCCTCCTCTTGCTTGGCTTCATTCTCACTTTCTTCACTTTCCGATTCAAGCTCGTCATTGCCCTTTAACACCATGATTCTTCTATTCGGGCATTGGCTAGCAATGTGCCCTCCTCCTTGGCACTTAAAACACACAACATCATGAGTTCTAGAAGGTTTAGGATCTAATTTTACCTCATTCTTTGGTGCTTGGACAGATTTGGTTCTAGTCTCCTTCCTTAGCTAGTTTGAACTTTCTTCTTTGACTTTCGGCTTTAGCTTGCTTTCATAGATGGGATTGTTCCTCCAGCCACTTGAATTGGACCTTATACTGTTGGAAACACCTCCAAACCATGATCTTACACCCCTCCTCTTGAATTGATGCTCTAAATTAATAGCCACATGCAACATCTCCTCCAATTCCACATATTGTTGCAATTCTAGTTGATTGGCTATTTCACGATTCAAACCACCAAGAAACCTTGCCATGGTTGCTTCCCTATCTTCATTCAAGTTCAATCTCATCATAAGCATCTCCATCTCCTTGTAATAATCCTCCACGGATCCATGTCCTTGAGATAAAGATTGAAGTCTTTGATGCAGCAACCTATGATAGTGTGATGGTACGAATCGCTTCCGCATGGCTCCTTTCATTTGTCGCCATGTAGTAATCAAGTCATCACCAACTCTCCTTCGGGTGTTTTGCTCATTGGACCACCATTGGAGTGCATAATGGCCAAACTCCATTGCTGCCAATTTCACCTTCTTAGCCTCCGAATAATTATGGCGGTCAAATATCATCTCCATCTTTTCTTCCCACTCCAAATATGCTTCAGGGTCACTTTTTCCCATGAATGGTGGGATGTTGATCTTGATATTGCTAAGATTGTCATCTGTTTCTTCCCGCCTATATCTTCCATGGCCAGCTCTATCTTGGACAGCAAAAGTTTCATCCATACGTTCCTCAAAGTCTCCACCGAATGGCTCCTCATCAAATTCCTCTCTCGGTCTCTCGCGACCTCCTCGTCCTCGGCCTCGTCCTCCATGGAATTCTTGCCTATTTCTTGTGTTTGGAATTCCTTGGGAAACTTCTAGCCTTCCCATCCTTTGATTCACATGCTCAACTTGAGCACTAACCCGCTGTATTGACTCCAAAACAGCTCTCATGTCCACTTGGTCTCCGCTCCCGGTAGCTCGAGCATCGCCATGGTTTGCTACGGACTCCTCCTCATTGACCCTCAAAGGTGGATCTCCTCTCCTCATTTTTGATTCTGTCATGTTAGTATAATAATGCAATAAAAATAAAATAGGACCTTACCAATTTCACTCCCTTACGTGTTTCACTCAAATAAGGACTCGACACTCGTGTTTGCACACTTGTTTCGGCTTTTACCCTCTTTTAAGCTCACACACTCTTGCCTTTTTCCACTCAATGAATTATCTCAAAATTCTAATTAAAACACCCACAAAACAGCAATTAGATCACTAGTATGTTTTAATTACACTTATCAATAAAACAGTAAGCAAAAATAAACAAATACCGAACGGAATGAAAATACCTATTTTCGGTTTTTCTAGACAAAATAAAGCAAATTAATGAGAAAATTTTGGAATTTTGAAGAACTGGACCAGATGGTAATAGATTATGAGTTCAAGAACAAAATTCTAGAAAAAGAAATTCAAATATGAACAAGAATCAAAGAGAACAAAATTATACAAAAGTGTTGGTTGTTGTTCTTGTAATTCAGGTTTTGTATCAATTCCTTTAACTGATTTTAATCCAAATAATTTAAGCACCCAAAATCCAAATATCCAGCAGAAAACATAATTTCCCAGCAATTCAAATATTGAATAAATAAACAAAAAACCAGCAGCTCCAACAAATTCCCAGCAAACAAATCAAACTCCAACAAGCCGAAATATTTTTTTTTTTCCTCTTTTTTTTTTTTTATCCGGCTTTGCCTCTGCTTTTCTCTTCTTTTTTTTTTTGTTTTTTTTCACTCACAGGACATAAACAACTGCAGTAGCAAGAGTAAGTACCAAAATTGCAATTCCAAATCCAAAACAAACACCAAACCCGTGACCTCCAAACAAACAAAATGTGCAGTTTTTTTTTTTTTTTTTAAATGTTGCCGCAAACTTCTTTTTTTTTTTTTTGAATATATGAATGCAAATATTTAAGACTAAAACAGCAAAGAAGAATCAACAAAAACCAAATTAACAAGAACAATGATAAAAGACAACCAACAAACTAGGAAACAAAAATACGATAAAACTAGGAAATCCTAATTCAACTAGGAATGAATTTTTTTTTTTTTTTTTAAGATGCTGAACGTGTATAGGATGGATGCAACCTTAACCTAATGCTAAAATTGCAGAATAATACAAAAACAAATAAAGTAAATAAAGATAGATCAAACCTGAACAAAAATTAGCTCTGATACCAAATGATACGAACCTAGGACGACCTGCTCCTAAACCCGTATTATATTAGCCCGGATCTTAATTAAGTTCAAGTTCTAATGGAATTGACCTCAACCCCTAACCAACCTGTGGTTAGAAACCTTGGTATAATGTAGACGCCACAATAGGGGATGGAAAACCTATTGATAAGTCAAGCTAAAACAACCAATTCTCTAATGGTGTTTTAGGTGTTCTCAAAGAACGAAGAGATAATTAATCTCACAAGTATTTTCTTAATCAAATCAAAGTTTAAAGTTATCTTATTAATGAAATATAAGCCTTTAAATAGGCTTTGAAAGAAACAAAATAAACCCTAAAAACCCTAGGAAAAACCGGCCACACGAGAAGTCTACCTTGGCCGAAACTTTCCTTTTCCTAATCTAATTTGGATTAATTAATTCCTTTATTTTGAATTAGGAATTAATTAATTTACAATGAAAATAATAAAATAATAACTTTCCTAATCTTATTTGTCCAGAAAATAAATAAATAGAAACTAAAAATAATGGTAGTTTCCTAAAACAAAAAGTAGAATAAAATTAGGAAACTAAAATACTAGCTTTTTGACTAATTTGACTTTGACCAATCTTTGACCAAAGTGAGCTCCAAATCAGCTTCTAGATGCTTTGAAGGATGCCAAATAAACTTAATATGAAGGCCCACACGTTGCCCGTGCTTGGAAAAATAAGAAAAGGCTAATACAGTAAAATACAGTAAAGCCCTTTTTGTTGAAGCTGTCCGTACAAGCCCTTTTTGATTGCATTTGAGGCTGCTTTAACTTGATTCCATGACCTCTTAGGCATATGTATTGAACCCATAAAGCATTGGAACCATTTCATGCTTGTCAGACTCCAAAAATGTACCAAAACCGTCACCCGGGTCCGTATCGGCTTCCACCACTTGGATGCGTAGAATAGGCTTTGTATCTTCAAGTATGGACAAGCTCTATTGAGATTGATTAACCCCTGTATAAATACTTCCAGGCTGTCCTTAAATCTCTTAATTTGAGCTCTTGTGATTGGCCTAGTCTTCATCCGTGTCGAGTTAGCACCCCAGCGGGTTATCGGTTGAGCGGGCTCAGGCGGAATCACATCAAATAGACTTGACTAACCTACAAAAATGAAATGGTCCATCCATAACTAGTCATCCATAATATCAAATAAATCATTTTCGTCTTTGGTAAATTTACCAACAGCTATAGTCATAATGATCCTCCTATTCAACTACTTCAACCATTTTCGAGCACCTCATAGCATTTTCAAGATGTTGGGGCTTTTATCATTTATGTATGATTTGATTTCTCATCCATTGCCCCTTCTTTCGAATAGGTTTTGAATATAAAAAAAAAATTTATTGGTCTCTAATTCGACCTAGTAAAGTAAAATCCCTGAACTTAATTTGGTTATCCTTTCCTATTCTTCATAACCACCTAAACCATGAATTTTCTTATGACTCATCAATTAAATAGAAGCATTTTTTATTTGATTTGAAAAGAAATGTTCAAGAAACAAGCGATCCCTTTTGTCGCTACCGATAGATCCCCAGATATATTCCTCCTGTTCCATCAACTAATCTTATTCTTGAATCCCATTGGGAAAATTAATAAAAATAAGAATTCGTCTGTCTTAAACTACTACAGTATCATATATTTTATTACTTTCTATTTTACTCTTTCATTTTCTTTTAATAAACTTCCTAGTCTATTTATTTTATTCTATTATTTATATTTAATTAAATTAATAGGGTATTGAATTTATTAATAGGAGACTATAAATAAAAGCTCTTTCTTGCATCCATTTTCCATCTGATTATCGGAACAAAAATATTGTATGTATCCACATGGATGGAAATATTTGTTACATGAAACCATGATCTGATAGATATCTATCTAAGTATCTAAAATAAATACTTATAAATTATGAAATATATATAATAAAATAGAAAGTGATCTTGTCTTGTGTGCTGGAATCAAAGAAAGGTATTTTAAACCCCTCTTGTGTATGTTGTGCTTGGAATAAATCTTTCGCTGGAAAGCAAGGAAATGGAATGGCATTCCAATACAACATCTAGAAACAAGAAGCTTTAACAGGAAATATCGACAGATTCCCGTGTGGTCCAAAGAAATATGAAATGAAAAAAAAAAAAAAGAACCACTGTTCCAATTTTATCTCTAATCGAATTTTAATATCAAAATAGTGGATATAGTTATGATTCAATAGGTTAGGTCCACTTACTTTTTCTTTTGTTGATTTCTAATTGATTTGATTGGAATAATAGAATAAAGTAATAGGAATATTTGGAGATTCAAGTAGACAACTTAACATTATTCATGACAAACTTATCATTATAATATTTATAACAATATAATAAACATAATAACACTTCATAAGTACTAGAAACTACTACACTTCATTAGTATTTAATAGAATTTCAATGTAAAAATTAATTATATTACAATTACATTTTATGGTTTCACACTTTTCTATTACAAATGGCAATGATATCTCTATAAATATGAATACTGCCTTTGGAGTTTTATGAAAAAACCAAAGCCCCTTATCAGATTTGAACCGATGACTTACGCCTTATCATGGCGTTACTCTACCACTGAGTTAAAATGGCCCGTTTACTTCAACTCTTGAATAAACCGATAGTTACTATGAGTAAGTATATGTTATATGCCTATAGACATATCTTATACGTTTATAGGCTATAATCTATGTGATGGATATATCTTAGATGCATACTGGGTCATTTAGGAATGCTCAATTTGATTTACCTAGTGAGTAATGAATATACTAGTAAGTGTAGGTAAAAAAAGGTTTATTGATATTGGAATTGATAAATATCAATGCAATGAATTGTTTTTAGACCGGCCAACCCTAATTTCTTTCCATTATTTTCCATTATAACAAAATTCATTTGATTGATAGATGTACCTACCAATTCAACATAGCCCCGAAATATTTAATCAAAGCAATCGTTAATGAAGAAATTCGGCTTGTCCTCTGGACAGAAAAAATTTAGAGAAAAAACTTCAATAACTTATCATTTTTTTTATTTGAATTTCCTATCTTAGTGTGAGGAAGAAGTATGCCAGCCTGATCTTAACAATGATTGAATCGATGAATGAAAGCGTAAGAATGGGGTTTAATTCCCCTTTTTGGTAGACCAATTGCTCACCAAAAAGTGCTATCCTTTGTATTGAGTAATACCATTCTCATTCCATTATATTGTATATTGACAATTTCAAAAAACTATTCATACTATGAGCATAGTATGATGGAGGTCGGGCAAGTATGCCTCCATCATCTAGTGGTTCAGGACATTTCTCTTTCAAAGAGGCAACAGGGATTCGACTTCCCTTGGGGGTAGGGTTTTATGAAAGGAAGTTGATCATGGATTATCAATAAGCATGAAATTGCTTCTTCTTGTCATGGGTTGATGCCCGAGCGGTTAATGGGGATGGACTGTAAATTCATTCGCAATATGCCTACGCTGGTTCAAATCTAGCTCAACCTAATAAATCACTGATCTGCCATGATATAATCCATTTGTTATTTTCCCGAAATGGTCGATCCCAATAGGAAAAAAGTAAATTTTTTTGATATATCTCTACCATTATTTAATTACTCTATTTAACTTTTTTTTCCAACAAATTCTTTTTTTCGTTGAAGTGTGGCAATTTTGCCACTTGATGGTGCATGCCACCGGCTAGCATGCACACCTTGGTATCACCTCCTTTCCTTTTATGAGTTTATATTTTTTGTATGTTTTTAATTGATGCAAGGTATATTTTAATAATGTTTTGTGCCTAAGTTATGTATGCAGAAGCATAGGCAAAACTATGCATAAAAGAGCAGGAACGTTATGCTTGAAATGCCTATGGTGCTAGATTCATAATTTCCAGCAATATAGGTCCACTGTTTATCTTATATCTCAGGTTACAAATGGATTTTTGGTCTGAAATGTTCAGGGATGTCTACAGACATATATAGAAGACTACGCTTCAAATTTCAGGTCAAAATGACATAGGAAAGTTCATTTTCTATTCCAAATAGATTGCTGTATCTGATGGGCCCAGTATGGAGAGTATGGGTTAGTTTTGGAGCTGTATGGCCCATGATCCGGTTCCTGAACTTTCCTAGATCTTGTAACAATATTTAATGATGACCCAGGATGCTTCAAACCAAGTTTCATAAGCAGATACAAAGGGGAACTAAGTAGGTGAAGCTAGTTTGGTTGTTTACCCAAACTAGTTAAACAATAGGAACTTAGTTCAAACCATGTACCACTTTTTACTATATTTGGAATAGACATGTTGCAGCTGGTTTTTACCTCTTTTGTGTATGAAAATTAGGTGTTGACCATTTTACTTTTTAAATTTCAAATACTTTACTCATTTTGTAAGCTCACATGCTTGGCATGTGTGAACTAGTTGTAATTTTAAGCTTATAATGTTAAATGAATGACATAGCTATACATCTAAGCCTCATTTTCAAAAACCAACGTGCTCCCCTTCTTCTCATCTCTTCTTCAACACCTTAGAACACTCTAGGAACCCTAAAAACCAGAAAACACCATAACTAAAACATAAAAACACAACTCACACACAACCATTCCCAAGAGCATCACCAAAAGCTTGCTTGTTGCTAACACTTCAAGCTAGCTTGCTCTTGGTCATAACCTTCTCACACCAACATTTTTCTAATGATCTAGATTCATATCAGGATTGGTAAATGTAAAATCTAAGGACAAGAGTAAAATAAAGAAAACTGAACTTTTTCATTGAGAGATTGATTATCCAATTGATTTGGCAATAACGAAAAGATTATTAGTAATCGACACCGCTTTTTCTCAAGCATATATCCATATGGATAGAATAGGCATACTGTACAATTCTAATTGAAAATCTAAATCGAAAGGGTTTGAATGAAATCATTAGGAATAGGTATACTGTACAATTTATTTTATTATGTTATTTTCCTGGGATTGTAGTTCAATTGGTTAGAGCACCGCCCTGTCAAGGCGGAAGTTGCGGGTTCGAGCTCCATCAGTCCCGATGTATCCAAATCCAATAAAATAACAAAAATACACCAATTTATCTCTCCATTTTTCTATGAAAGGGAGTACAGATAACCGAATTTCATTCCCAACTGGATCCCTCTTTTTTTTCATTTTGATTGTTTGTTTGGGTTTGGTTAAAATCAACAATAAGGTCAGTGTAAAGGCAATTAGATGATACTTCATTAGATGACTGTACAAGGAAGGCGGTAAGTTATGGAAAAAAAGAATGGAAAAGCATGATAAATGAAAATTTAAATTTGAAATTTAAATTAATTTAAAGGAATTTTTATTGGATTAGGAATCAACTTCCAAAGTCAGTATGGATAAAAGATCTTCCTATGTTATGCTATTCAATTCTTGATGATGAATGAATTTGATAGCCCTGATATTGTTATTCATGATATTGATCCAATTCGATTACATCGAGACGTAATTCATATCATTGAATTTACAGACGAAGGATTTATCCCAGTTATTGCCAATTAAAGAAAAATCAAACGATGAAATTATGGAAGTTAATATTCTTGCATTTATTGCTGCTGCCCTATTCATTCTAGGTCCTATTGCTTTTTTACTTATAATATATGTAAAAACAGTAAGTCAGAGCGATTAATTTGAATTAAACTTGACTTTTTAGTTCTTATCAATGATTGAAGAAAAGAAATAAAATGAAAAAGGTTCCAATTTCGCTATTAAATGAATGAAATGAACAAAATAGAATCAGCAGTATTCTATGAGAGACGATAGTATGGTAGAAAGAAAGATTCATATTTTTCTTTCTACCATACTATCTAGTATTGTCATTGTATTGTCAATTCCATATATAAATTAAATAGTGTCGTGTCCCAATTCTATTTCTTCGTCTAGTTCTATTTAATTTGTGTTGATTCCAATTAATAATTGCAAGTAATCGAAAGACAACTCATTTTCGTACGATTCTAATTCTTGTATTTTGGATTATTTTTAATATGAATCCTGATATCTTTTGAAAGAAAGAAAAAAAAAACCAATGAAGGAAAAAAAGGTATGGATAAAATAAAGCAAGTAATCTATTTGTTAGCAGTCCAACAAAGAAGTAATTGATTGAGCAGTTGATAGAGACTTCAGGGGGTTCCATGGGAACTTCTTCAGATTTCAAAAAGGATTAGTAAACCTCACCAATTTTTAACATTTGAACCATCATATGAAACATATTCAATAAAGCAACATAAATAAAATTTATAAAATAATAAACTGCACAATAAAACAAGCGGTAAGTGCGCAATATGTGACTTATCCAAGACAATATTTTATAATGTGGAGTTGTAGTATCTTGTTGGATAACCACTATATTGTTTCCCATAAAAAATGTGTATCCATGTAATAACAGATTTTTTTTCTCTTTGAACAGTAGAAAAAATTAAATTAAATTAAACAAAGGTTCCGTTCTTTCCCACTGCCAATATAAAACTTTGGTAAGAGTCGGATCATCAAACTAGAATAGTTATGAAGAATACAGTTGGAATCAATGTCCTACCATTTGTATTCCTTTCAAAATACAAATGATACGAACCTAGGACGACCTGCTCCTAAACCCGTATTATATTAGCCCGGATCTTTAATTAAGTTCAAGTTCTAATGGAATGGACCTCAACCCCTAACCAACCTGTGGTTAGAAACCTTGGTATAATGTAGACGCCACAATAGGGAATGGAAAACCTATTGATAAGTCAAGCTAAAACAACCAATTCTCTAATGGTGTTTTAGGTGTTCTCAAAGAACAAAGAGATAATTAATCTCACAAGTATTTTTTTAGTCAAATCAAAGTTGTATTCATATTGAAAAATAAGCCCTTAAATAGGCTTTGAAAGAAACAAAGTAAACCCTAAAAACCCTAGGTAAAATAGGCCACACAATAAAGAGTTCTATGGTGGCCGAAATTCTCACTCCTTTCCTAATCTAATTTGGATTAATTAATTCCTTTATTTTTAATTAGGAATTAATTAATTTACAATGAAAATAATAAAATAACAACTTTCCTAAACTTATTTTTGCAGAAAATAAATAAATAAAAACTAAAAAACTATAATACTGTATTAGCCTTTTCTCATACTTCCAAACTAAACTTTGACCAATCTTTGACCAAATTGAGCTCCAAATCAGCTTCTAGATGCTTTGTAGGATGCCAAATAAACTGAATATGAAGTTCCTCACGTTGCCCTTGCTTGGAAGTATGAGAAAAGGCTAATACAGTAAAATACAGTAAAGCCAGCAAGGAATACAGCAAATCCGGCCTTTCCTTCTCCTTGTGCGCAAACCACCTTGTTGGTCGGCTTTGAAGCTGCTTTGTCTGGTTTCTATGAGTCATCCTCCATATGAATTGAACCCATAAGGATGGGGTTCCAATTCATACAACCCGGCCTCCTTATTATCACCAAAAACGTCACCCGACCCTGTTTTGGCTTCTATTGCTTGTATGAGTAAAACAGGCCTTGGTTCTTTAGATGTGGCCAACCCCTCTTGACTATGACTTATTCCTTGTATGAAGACAGCAAGATTTTCCTTGAACTTCTTGGCTTGGGCCCTAGTGATCGGTCCCACCTTCATTTGTATTGGGTCAGCACCCAGCGGGTTGTCGGTCGAGCAGTCTCGGGTGGATTCGCATCAACAAACATGGGAATAATTGCAATATTTGTTTGATTGAAAGAGTTCATATATTATTCATAGAATCCATTACTCCACTATAATTAAACACCGTTTCGAAATGAAGATGTTTTTTATTTCCATTTGAAAATGGAATTTTAATTTAAATAGTGAAATTAAAATAAAAAAAGGCTTTGTAGGTCAAAATTGATACAGTTTGGTTGTTAAATTCAATTAGTAGTACTTCTAGAGTCCACTTCTACCTCATACTACAAGTGAAAGGGAAAATGTAAATACTACCATTACAGCAGCCCAAGCGATTCTTATTATATCCATGTGAATTATGTTCTCCGTCTCTAAAAAAAATGAAGGAATTATTCGATTATTGTTCACTAATAATAAAAAAATCACTGGTGCAGAGTCAAAGGGGGGGGGGTTATCACCTAACAATGTTGATAAAACAATCCAATAAATCCAATTATAACGCGTTCTTATAATTATAAGATTTCTGGTATAATTGGAAAACATTAAGCACCAGCAAAATATGCAAGACAACCTTTTGACCGAAGTAGCAAAAGGTTGTTACTAACATGTGGTAATAATAAAACCTATTCTTTCTTTTGGTGCCCTTCATCTTATTTTTTATTAAATATAGATCACTATCTATCACATACCCTCATTTCTTTCTTTGCCACCTTTCCCATTGGATTTACGTCTCCGATTGGCTCTATGAAACAATCGAAGATGTCCTATTACACGTTCTTGATTAAAGATTAAAGTAAAAATATTAGAGATTAAAGTAAGAATTTCCTTTTGTATTTTATTTATAATTTATATTTATAAATAGAAATTACAAGTTCAATATAAGTGAAATATGGAAAAATATTTACATATTCTTTATATATTCAAAAAAATACATAAACAAATACATAATATATTGAAATAAAAATATATAATAAATACATATATAAATAAGTCAAAGCCAATTATCCATTCATTCTAATTAATATTGAATGAATCCCGGAGTACTCAAAGACTTTCATGAGTATGTATACAAAGTATCTTCCGCCCTTTCCGCAACGAATAATTTCATTGGATCCACCGTCTGGCTATCCAATCTAATTCAAGACCCAGTCAATAGACATTGCATTAGTAGCGGAAGGGCTATCATATCAAGATTTACTAGTTCTTTTTCAATATTGTAATCTTTCCTTAAACCGTAGATGTAAGTATTTACAGTATTTTAAAGAACAAAAGAAAACCTCCGGATGCTTAGAATCAAGCAAGTATCAAGAGTCCTTTTCTTCTGCTTGCTTCGGTTGGAAAAAAAGGGGTAAGTTTTATCAGTAAACCAAAATAAGGTATTTTGATCCTTTTGTTGATCAAGCGACACCCGTATTTAAATTGGGGAAAAAGGATTTGCAGTCCCCTGCCTTACCACTCAGCCATGCCGCCAAAGTGATACAAAATATGTGAAAAAATTCCTTTCCCTTTTTTAGTGAAAAACCAAATGTGGATGTGGATTTTCAGCCACAAAAGTAAAAATTCAAGACAAATTTGAACTGTTAACTATTGACCATGAATTCATGAACAATTCTTGAATTCTGATCGAAAATTTTATTTCCCTAATAATATAAGAAAATCCAAATTGATACATAACTAATCCTTTTTTTTTCCACTAAAAGAAAAGTAGGCTTGTCAATTTCAATTATAACAGCAATTAGGGGTATATGTAAACCCCATAACATAAATTTTTTAAACAGATAAATCGGGTATCTTATATGTATATGATACCTATAGGGAAGGTAATTTTAGAAACTTTTGAGGAAATTATCATGCTTTGATTCAACTTTTACAATTTTTCAGCGAATAGATTGAATATTAAAAGTCAAAATTTTGATAGAGGATGACAAGTTCTTTCTGTCCCTAACAAAACAAGATAATAAAAAAAAAAAGGAAAGTGCAGATAGATAGCTCTATTTATATTTGCACATGTTTAATAAATATCAGCTTTTTTACACATTTCAATCCTATTCTACGAATTTGACTTAAAAAAAAAGAAGGTAAAAATCTCTCTCTTATCTACGTATTCTTTTTTGAACAATTGAACCCACGAAAAAGTTAAGTGCTAGAAAAAAGAAAATCCTGAATACATTTATGGTATCCAATCGGATTGGAATACAGAATATCACAATAATGGTAGAAATTGGATCACCTTTTGGTTTGGTATTCTATACAAATTGTTTTGATATTCTAGACAAAACTCCATTCATTTGTATCTATTGCAAATTACAATTTGATTATAAAATTCTCGTTATCCTCCTTCACATGTATTTCATATATTCCATATATTATATGGAGTTAGGTCAAATTTCATGTGATTCAGTAAATAGAATATCAATTCCATCATTGCTATATTGATCCACATGATTTGATGAAGATTGAGCAAATAATGGGAATTTTTTTCCCTATAAACGAGAAATAAAAAAATGCTTAGGGATAGAACTGAGGAAACGTCTACAATACCTGGATTTAATAAGATACAATTTGAAGTGTTTTATAGATTCATTGATCGGGGCTTAACAGAAGAATTTTATAAATTTCCAAAAATTGAAGATATAGATCAAGAAATTGAACTTCAATTATTTGTGGAAACATATCAATTGGTAGAACCGTTGATAAAAGAAAGGGATGCAGTATATGAATCACTCACCTATTCTTCTGAATTATATGTGTTCGCGAGATCAATTTGGAAAACTAGGATGGATATGCAAGAACAAACAATTTTTATTGCCAACACTCCTCTGATGAATTCCTTAGGAACTTCTAGAGTAAATGGCATATATAGAATTGTGATCAATCAAGTATTGTAAATCCCTGTATCTAATGCCAGTCAGAATTGGACCATAATGGAATTTCGGTCTATACCGGCACCATAATATTAGATTGGGGAGGAAGATTAGAATTAGAGATTGATAGAAAAGCAAGGATATGGGCCGTGTGATTAGGAAACAAAAAATATCTATTCTAGTTCTATCACCAGCTATGGGTTTGGTCTAAGAGAAATTCTAGAGAATGTTTGTTACTTTGAAATTTTCTTGTCTTTCTGGAATGATAAGGAGAAAAAAAAAATAAGTTAAAATAAAATGCCATTTTGGAATTTTATGAACAATTTGCTTGTGTAGGTGGAGATCCGATATTTTCTAAATCCTTATGTAAGGAGTTACAAAAGAAATTCTTTTTCTAAATACTATTGTTTCATTCTATGACGTTGAAATCTAACAATATTGACATAATCATGCCACTTCAATTTGGATTGAAAAAACAAAGAAACAAAGAAATAAAGAAGAGGGGAGTAAACTCAAATAGTTTTCTTCACAGTATACATACTACATAACATGATTGGCGACAAAAGTTGGATTCTTTTTAGAGCTTGGTGTGGATAAATCTTCAGATCTAGAAATTCATTTTAGACAATTGAACCTTCTTAAACTGTTTATTTTTCAGAACCAAAAATATTTGTGCCAAAATAACAAATGCCAAGAAGAGCAAAAGTCCTTGGACATGTAATGGATCTTGAAGTACTATTTCCCTATCCCCCTGACCAAATCCACCCACATTAGGATTGTTCATTACTGGTTGATCAAGTTTGATGGATTCTCCCTCTAAAACAAGAAGTTATGGTCCTGGAGGGATAATATCAACCATTTGACATCCATCCGATGCATCCATTATGGTGATTTCGTATCCCCCTTTTTCTGTTCATATGATTTTGCTCACTATACTCGACATTGTAGCATTATAAACATTATTGTTACTCTTGCTTCCATCAGGATAAATCTAACCCCATCCCCTGTTGCCGCCTACGTATATGGGATATTA